>NW_026931160.1:0-4463 GCF_032062105.1 Saccostrea cuccullata | reverse complement strand
AAAAACCCACAAAATTTTTTTTGAAATATTTTTAATATTTCAGGAGTTTCCCCCCCCAATTTGGAACGGACATAATTTTTTTTTTTAATTTTTTTTTTTTTTAAATTTTTGTAAATTGGGGCTGTTTGCCCAAAAGTTAATTCAAATGCCTTTTTGCTTAAAAATTTTCAATTTTTTTTATAAATTTAACAAAAAAAAGGGATTAACCTGTAAATTAAAATTAAACCTTTTTTAATCTTGAAAAAAAAGTTTTTAAAATAAAAAAAAATGAAAAAATTTTTTTTAAAATTTTATAATAATAAATTTAAAAATTATTAAAACCCAAAACTAATAAAATTAAAAAAATTTGTCAAGGGAATGGGGTTTAAAGGCCAAAATTTGAAAAGATTTCTTTTTTTTTTTTTTTTTTTCCCTTTTTTTCCCCCCCAAAATCTTTTTCCCCCGGTTTCCCCAAAAAAAATTTTCGACAGTTCCCTATCTTTAAATAAATATTAAAAAAGGGAATTTTAAAATTTGCCAATTTTTAATAAAACCGTAAAAAGGTTCCAAAAAATTTCTAATTACTGTAAAAAAAATTTTAACGTTTTTTAAAATTCTTTTGTAGAAAGGGTTTGAAAAAAAAAAATAAAAAATTTCTTTATAATTTAGAAAAAAGGTTTTTCGTTGTTTTTTTTTGGGGAAAAAAATTTAAAATGTTTCATTAAAGAAAAAAGGATTCGTTTTTTGATTTTTTTTTAAAATTAAATTTTATTACCCAGAATCAAATAAAATCTGAATCAATAATTAAAAATTTCAATATTAGGAAATTTTTTTTTTCCCCCCTGTTTGATTTTTTTACACGGACTTAACCCGAAAAAACAAATGAACTTCTTTCTTTTATTTAAGAACTGATAAAATAAAAAAGATGAATTTTAAAGTTTAAAAAAACACGGGGAAAAATTTGTAAAAAAAATTTTGGAAAAAAAAAAAGAAAATTTTTAAGGTTTAATTGTTTTAGGGGAAAATTTAAAAAAAAAATATTTAATATATTTTTAATTTTTTATGCACCCTATGTAAATTTTTTTTAAAAATGCTATTTTTTAAACAAAAAAAACTTTTGTTTTTTTTTGTTTTTTTTCATAAACAAAAAGGGGGGAAAAATTTTACAAATTTTTCCCCCCTAATTTTTTTAAATATTTTAAAATATAAAATTTTAGGTGCGAATTTTTGTGAAAAAAGCTTAAAATCATTTTAAAAAAAAAAAAAAAAACCGGGGGTTTTTTTTGATGCAATTTTAAAAAAAAAGCATTTTGATGAAAAAAAAATGAAAAATAAATGGATATTAAAACTTTAAAAAATAATATAAATAAAATTAAAATTTTTTTAAAAGGGGATTAAAACCCCCAAATTTTTTCTTTATTATTTTTTTTTTTTTTTTCTTCCTAATTTAATTCAACTTTTTTTTTTAAAAAAGTATAAAATTTTTAAACAAAAATAATTCCCCCCCATGTTTTTGGGGGGATAAATGGTTTTTTAAACAAACCCTTTTTGGAAGGGGTTTTGTACGATAATAAAAAAAAAAAAAAGTTACAAATAAAATTTGGGGTTTTAATTATAATTTGATTTATGGGGTTTTTAAAAGGTATAAACTGGTTACGGTCCCTACCCCTTTTTTGGGTTAGTTAAAAGTAACGTCCGGTTATTAAATAGAAAATGTTTTAAAGCAAAAATCATCCATCACGCTACACAGAATGTCTGACCTTTTAAAGTAAAATCCCCTGATATTTATTAGGGGTTTTCGGGACAAAAAATTAAAAAAAAGGCTGGATATTGGTTTTTACAGTTTACAGCTACATTATGATTATTTTTGAGCCCAGTCTCTTGGTTAAATAGGCATTTAATACCTTTACAAGTTCTGAAACTATCCTTATGCTTTAAAAATTTTTGTGGAAGAAAGAAGCATGTTCGATTTTTTTTTAAGTGGGGAGAGAGAGGGGGGGGGGGGGAAGAGTGGGAAGGGAGAGAGAGTGGGGGAGGGGGGGGGGAAAAAGGGAGAAAATCAGGGAGAGAAAAGGGGAAAAAGAAAAAATAAAACATATTTTTTAAGGCTCCAAATTCCTTTTTTGTACCAAGTTCATTTTTTTTAAATTTTAAGTAAAATATTGTTTGATTTTTTTAGAAAATTTATTATCACCTATTAAATATAGTTCTTTCAATCAAGTTTACCAACTAGTGTGAGAATTTATAAACAAGGAACATTTTTTTCATGGTTTTCCACAGGGCACCAGTGCTAAGAAGGTGTGTAAATAAGTTAGTAAAATTTTTGTTTTCCTTTTTTTTTTTAGAAGTTTTATTCAATACCCTTGTCATTGAAAGCACAAACCCCAGCCCCAAATAGTAATGGATATTTAGATCCCCTTTTTTAGTGGAACATGACACGTAGCGAAAATTTTAAAAGATTATGGCCAAAAAGGGGCACTTTTTCCACAGCATGTATCTGGGTGAAAATTTATCATCAAAAATACTATCAGTAATATATACGAATGGAAAATCGTATTTGTTTTAAAACCCTTTTTTTTTAAAAATCAGATCTCTTTCGTTCTAAAACCATAATTATGTTTCATGATAAGGAATTAAAATATTTGAAACCATTTTAAAACTCTAATGATCAATTACAGCACGCATGATTAACAAAATGATGAACATATCCAATTAATGAGCACGTGGACTATTCAATTCAGGAAAAAATCACAAATTAGTTTACAAAACCCAAAACAAAAAGACAAATTAAAGGTTCAATTCAGATATTGTTCAATGTTAAACTGCAATTGTTGAAAATTTGACAAATTTCACAGGCAGAAAATTTAAATTTTCTCGCCGACTTTGTGGTGGTCTAGAATTGTTGGTATTAGTTCCTTTCAAAAACTTTGTTAATCTTTAACAGATCAGAAGTTATAATAAAAGAAAACGATTTGGATTGCTTTCTCAATTTTAATGACCATGCCAATTAAAAGTCGCATCAAGGGACTTATTTTTTATTTGATATTTTTTTTCAAGTGAAATGGAAAGAATTAGAGGGTTTTATGTCTGAAAAGTATTTATAAATGGCATATGATTACATGTCTCTTTTATATCATGGGAAAAGGTAAAATATCAAAAATAAATGCGATTAAAAATGGGGTCATGCCAAGCCCCTCACAGCTTCCTGCTGCGCGAGCGATTATGCGTAGAAATGTTTTTACCATAAACCAAATATTTGCACGGCCACCAGAATGCAGGGGAAAAATGTAGTTTACAAAAATATTTACACCAGTGGGTCGTCATTTGCTACTAATAAGAAGTCGATGAACGTGACACCTCGTTCCCTGGAAATGTCAGAATAGTAATGCAATGGAAGTGGCAATATCTTGTGCGCATTTCCATCCCTTGATGCTAATGAACACAAAATATTGCTCATTGACCAAATAGAAAGCGGAAAACCAATTTTCAGCGTGACAAATTGTAACGAATTTGAAAGAAAAAAGTTGCGTTCTATTTTTGTCTAAAATAAGGCACACAGATTTAAATTTTATAATGGGAGTGACATTGCTGTTTTAATCTTTTTATGCCCTCGTTATCGAAGAATCGGCGGAATACAGCTTTTGCCCTGTCCATCCCTCTGTCTGTCTGCCCCTTTACCTAAAAGTTTGACCCACTTTGTGAAAAACTTTAACCTCTGGCATAACTTTTAAACACTTATTTTTAAGGTTTTCATATTTCACAAGTGTATTCCATAAAGACCTTCCTCTTAATACCAACACTTTTGAAAACCCTTTGGGGTTTGGCTTGTATTTTTAGAAACCTTTACCTAAGTTTCCTACGGGGGATCATTGTTTCCAAAAACATTTGGTTAAATTTTATAAAAAAAATCAGATTATACTATAGGGTTTTTTCACCCAAAATTTATTCCTTGGGAAATTTTTTTTTTTCAACAACTGTGAATATTCTGAATATACATTCCGACAAAAAAAAAATAAAGAATTGCACAAAAGTGTGTAAATCTTTCGAGATGCATTAATTTTTTATCGCTTGATATACATTTATTAAGAATAAGCAATTTATGTATCCAAAAACGACGTCTATAACAAAACTAGAACTATATTTGAAATTGGATTGTATCTAACTTTCATCTTCATACATCATCTACATTCACATCTAATCAAACCGACGATTAAATAAATGGAGGAAGACACCGTAAATCGAAAAATTGTCTGAACATTTTATTTACACTCGATTGTAGACAAATATATATAATGCAATTTGGAAGATGAAAGTAGCAATGACATATTAAATTTTTTTTGGAAAAGAATTTTAAAACCCTTTATTCCCCGGGGTTTTTGATTAAAAAGAAAGGGAAATGAACAGCCGGTTTTGAAAATACACAACAAAGCTTTAATGCCTTCACTTAAGAAAATTAAATTTAAAGAAAACGTTTAGAAGATGGA
>NW_026931159.1:0-45390 GCF_032062105.1 Saccostrea cuccullata | reverse complement strand
TTTACATTTTTTTGTTATTGTATACATGATGAATAAGTTAAGTAAACATATCTTATGAAAAAATTTCTAATAAGCCCTTGGGTTGAATATAAAGGGAGGTGTGTGTGTGTGTGGGGGGGGGGGGGTCCGACCCACAAGTATCTGTGGTTTTCCTAACAGAAGAAATTCATAAAAATGACGCTTAATAGACAGTTCAAAAATGTATATACTCCTGATATATGAAATCTATTTAATATTTAAGAATCTATAATATAAATTAAAATATTTTTTGCTGATCAAAATTCCATTAATTATTTAAATTTCCTTCTGATTTATATAACACTTTTTCTTGCATTGTAATTTAATCAAATGACCCATTTGATATAATTATATTGAATTATTTCTTGATAGTAAAAACATAATAAAGGGAAGTAATCAAATGTTGAACCCGCTTTTGATTGGTTTGTTTGGATCTTGAATCTCGAAACTCGAATTTTGAATCTCGAATTTCGAATTTTGAATCTCGAATTTCGAATCTCGTATTTGGAAACTCGAATCTCGAATGAGCCTTCTGGGCTTTCGTAGGAAAGGGATGCTTTCAAGGATTAATTCCGATTTTTTTTTCGTTATTCTCTAGATCTTGATTTCCTTTATTTTTTTTCTTTTTAATTAGTTAATTTTTTTTGTATCGATTGTGGTTGCTCGTTTTCTTTTTTACGTATTAATTTACTATAAATTTCTTTTTTATTTTGACCATACATACTTTGAAATTTCAATAGCACATGCACCCCCCTTCTCTAAAAAAGATCGCTCCTATATTTGATCATTTAATTAAGTGCCGGACCATTAATTGTCATCAGTCAAGAGGTGGTTAATTATTCTGTTTTTCAAGCAATATCTCAATAATTCCGTTTTTTTCACACACTGTAGATGTATTTGCAGAAGATTATAAGAATTTCATATTCGGAAGTTGAGCAACCCCTTTTTTGATGTTGCCATAGACCTATCTCAATTTACATTGCGATTGTGAAATCAAATTATTTACGCTCGTGCATGTTGTGACCTCTTAGTAATATTGTCTGATGACTCCTTTTTTTAATCCCAGACTAAAAAATAACGTCTTTTTATAAAGCCCTTTCCAACAAATGAAGATTCTTTCTATGTATCTGCTTACTGCAGATGATTTTAAAAATATATACATTCTGTATATATATATGTTTTCAATTATGTATGAGAGAACGTTTGATCCTTTTACAACCTGACTATGAATAAAATGTTGGATTTGAAAAAAAATACTGCGTTTTGTAAATAATATCCAATAATCATAATTAACTCGTGTTTTTTTTTCTTTCTTTTCTTTTTTCTTTCTTTTTTTTTTTGGGGGGGGGGGGGGTATCACTCGGAGCTCCTCGGATGGCTCGTACCTGTTTGAATGGAGTGAAGCGGAGTCAGCCGAGGATTGCCGATTGTACAACTGCATCTATCTATTACAAAATAATGCTGAGAATAAATCTAAAGAAATTTCTTCCGATGTCAGCGTGTATACGTAGATTATATTATTTGGATTTTCAGGGGATGAGACCCATGCATCTTACACCATTTAAACATATATTTTCTTGTTCTCTTTGATACAGCTGAATATGAATTAAACTGATTATTTAAATGTACATGTATGTAACTGTGTATCAAATGTTTAGATTGTACAGTTAGAAAGTCATCCGGTTCCATTGACTTGGTCAATAAAATATTGCATGAATCAACGTACTAATACGTGAATGGGTGGCACAGAAGAGAAGCTTATACATGTGTTAATTATATACATGTATTAACGATTTTAGTATATTCTGAAAGTGTGAATTTAACGTCTTACTTTTATTGTTGTCCGACTAAATGTTTTGCATCAAGCCTAGATATCTACATAACTTAGATATTTTTATCGGTATATTTTAGTGCTGATTAAATTCAATTCCATATTTTTAACATGAGGATCAATTACAAGATTTTCTCTTTACAAAATTGTACAACATACGATATTTATCTTAAACAAAATTTAAACAATTGCACACGATGTGTTCCATGTCAAGTACAACGTGCCGGGCTCATTTTCGAAGAAAGGCCTACCCTTCCCCCCGTTTCCCCAATGTACATAAAAAATTATTTCTTTCACTAATATATAGTAAAGTCATAAAAATTGATACAATATGTACCGGTATATTTTATTTGATTTTAGCATCTTAAATCACTGACATATAGGCAAGTAACATCGTTAGAAGGGAGGAGGGGGGCAAACACGTTTAATCTAATTTGATTTGGGGAATTTTCCACATTTCAATACTGGTATAATTCTCAATTGAAATAAAATAAAAGGACATCGATTTTGAAAGAAGTATGATATAGGGTGAGTTCACCATACATCGGACACATACCTTGCTTCGGACAACTTTAGGCAATAAACTCTCTATCAACTTAAGAGTTCTGTGTATTTATTTGTTTCTATCATAAAGATGAAGATTTAAATTTTTTAATGATACCGACTGTGTTTATCATGTTGTGATAAAAATACCCCGCAAATGGCCTTGAAGTTACGTCATATTTTACATCATCAAAGGGGAATAACCCGAAATTTATCATTTTGCAATTTTTAGAGTTATCGTTCTTTTAAATTCGACTTCCGCGGAACGAGTCGGACTTTGGTGAATTTTGTCAGGGATTGGTAATTTTACATAAATTATAAAGAAATTTCACTTCAATGTTTGTTTAGTTCTTATTAGAGCTGGTTTTTACTAGTATGCTAATTTCACCGTATATCGGACACAAATTAACCATGCATCGGACACTTTTCGATGCAAAGGTAAGCACTACCATTTCCATACAGAACCCAGCTGATAGCTGTTTTTTGCGGAAAAGGAAAATAAAAACTCTATATTTTCAGTCAAAATACAAGTTACCGATATATGACGTCTGGAATTTTACTCAATTTATTTCTACAAACCAAAGTATGATATACCATGAGAAAAAGGTGCGAATTACGGTATTATAAGCATTTTAAAGCATTTCTAAGGCAGAGTGGGGTCTTTAGAATCGTTCTACATTTGTGCAATAATATTGTCGATTAAATTAAAGTTGAGGGTTATTTTGTAGATAAAAGATGAAAATATATCCATATCAAGGATTTTAAAGCACTGTGATAAAGGTATGATATTTTTCCGGTCTCCATACCGTCTGTCCGATGCATGGTGAACAATGTCCGATTCATGGTGAATTCTCCGTTTTTCCTAAAAACTCGATTTTTGGGGATATTTTCTCAATAAACGGCATATAATTGTATCCTAAATTGTTATTTTAATCACAAACTAAATGTTTAACTCCATTTTGATAATTTTCCGTCAGAAGCGATATCGCTAGAACTTGTTGAAGTACAACGGTATCCGATGCATGGTGAATTCACCCTAATTGATAAGTAAAAAAAAATGATAACAATGCCTGAAAGCTGCACCCCCCCCCTAAAAAACAATTGTTCCGGGAAGTACAACTATGTCATTTCAAAAAAAAAATACATATACATGTAGGTACTGGGTAAGGGTTTGTTTTTGTCGAGGTAAGTTTGCTGATATGGCGAAAGGAAAAAAAACAGTACTTTGACAGGGATTTATCCATACTACCTTACTACATGAGCATAATTTTTCATTTTAGTCCCTTGCAAGCAATCGCAAATACTCGGTCATTTCTGTTCACGAACATGTTATTTCTCCCTTGGAAAATTTCCCCGAGTTGTTACGAATGCCTTGCGAGATAACTTCAGAGTAGGAACTAATGTTTGGTTTTGTACACATGGTCAGCGGTCTATCCCCTTTTGAAGGATCCTTTCAAATACCAATTTTTCAGAGATTAAAGCATGCTTATATTCATGTTGTAGAAAGATTAAATGATGCCGTTGAATATATTCTTTGAAAATGTACAACTTACTTTATTATTTCAATATTGGCCTACATATACATATAGAAAAAATTGTCGTTTTTGTTTCCCAACAGACTTATTGCTATTTTACAATGTATACGATCATACAGATGCTAAAATTGGGGAAGGGGGGGGGGCATTGAAAACCTTAAATACATATAGAAAAAATAATTTCTAACGAAAACAAAAGGGTTATTTAGTAACAATAACGTTCCAAATATAAATAACGTTATGCGACGTTATTCAACGTTTAATAGCGTTATCTTTTTAAAATTGCTTTGCTTTCAGTTTGAGTTTTAATTAGAATTTAGAAGGTATAAAATAAAAAATTTGGTATCAAAATATTCAGAAAAACTAGCTCTTTCAGAACTGGTGAAAAAACGATTTTCGAAAATTTTGTCACGAAGGTCCCTTTTCGCTTGACGCAACTCCTATATCATTAAGTCCACTTTATATAACATGTGGTCTATTCTCTATATCATTAAGTCCACTTTATATAACATGTGATCTATTCTCTATATCATTATGTCCACTTTATATGTTATGTAGGCTATTCTCTATATCATTAAGCCCACTTTATATAACATGTGGTCTATTCTCTATATCATTAAGTCCACTTTATATAATATGTCGTCAAACCTTTATAACGTTAAGTGCACTTTATATAATATGTAGTCTAGGGCTGTGTATTGAGCCAAAAATTTCGATACGATACGATACAATATTTTTTAAAGCGATATGCAATATATTGGATTCTGAAACAAGTCCATCAGAAAGGGCTTCTCAATCATTTTTATACATATATTTCATAACAATTAAGTGTTTTATTACCCATTTAAAAGTTCTTGTCTCATTGTCTTTAAAAATAACACTTTAATTAAAACTTTTGATGACAGTAAAATCAACATGTTCAAAAAGATTTCTCTTTGTATTTTGTAATAATTATAAATACTGTGTTATTTCCTTAGAAATTATGTAATTATTGAAGGTTTTAATTCAAAAAAGTAAAATAAAATCTATGTTGATTGAAATTTCCATCTTTTAAAGAGAATTTGAAGAAAAAATGTCTGTCCGATACGTATTGGAAGTCACTTTTCGATACGATATTTTTCTTGAATATCGATACGTATCGATATATCGATATATTGATACAGCCCTAATGTAGTCTATTCTTTAAATCATTAAGTCTACTTTAGATAATATGTTGTCTATTCTTAATATCATTAAGTCCACTTATATAATATGTAGTCTTTTTTTTATTTCATCAAGTCCACTTTATATAATATGAAGTCTATTCTTAATATCATTAAGTCTTGTTTATATATTATGTGGTCTATGACTATACTCTTTTATATCATTAAGTCCACTTATATATCATGTAGTCTACTCTTTATATAATTAAGTCATTTTTATATAATATGTAATACACAAAACTTATTACGATGACAAATCCATATACTACGAAGACAGATGCATACAGTCAAAAACTACCAGTCAGTATAAGAAAATTCATCAAAGGACTGAGAGTACCTAGGCGTAATAATGTATTAATACTAACATGTATTTTAGACAATTGATAATTAATGCTTAGACAATTAATTATGACTTAATTACTTGATTATACAAATACTCAAAGGCAGGTAAGCTAAGGTTGCACGTTTTCGGAAAATCATAAAAAAATCTTTTACCAGCTTAGACGACTATAGGAAAACCAACTTTTGGAATGCCTAGTTTACTTCCGAGAGAATTCCTCTTAAGCTCTCTGACAGGTCGTAAGAATTATGACAGCTGACCTGTATTTTGTTTACTCTTAGTATTGAAACTGAAGGCAAGCTATTACTCAGTTTTCTTCTCATTGACTGGTTACTGGTAAAAACACGACTGTTATTTACGGCAGTATGAGATTGTAGTGGTACAATCAAGAATGGGTACATATTTGTACTCCTAGTCTTTAAAGATTTGCGTATTTAGCATGTGATATGCAGGAATCATCTGAACTGAACAGTCGCCCGTGTGGCGCAGTGGTTAGAGTCTCCTTTCTAAATTCGCGAAATAAGGAGTTGATGTTTATGTCGCTGGATCAAAACCCACTGAGGGACGTGGAGACTGGTCATTCAGATTAAACCGTTCGAGGTCCAGTGTTGCAGTAGGTGCTGGCACGATAAAGATCCTTAATTGTTCAATGGCCCTGAATGTCGAGCATAAGCCAAATTTGCAGCTCTCCATTGGCAAGTGGTGGTGTCTCCAATATTTGTGAATAATTCTTGAGAGGGACTCAAACAACATACACTTAATCAATCTGTATTAAATACATGTATTTATTGTTTCATGTTCATGATTTGGTCCACTGACCTGTGAAGACTGGACACACTTTACAGAGTAACGAGCATAAAAAAGTCCACTTATTACTACTGTGACATAATGTAAACGCTTCCCAAAAATAAGTAACGCTTATTTCAGATAATAGGGGATAATTCATGTGCGTTTTAAAAACAGTAGGATGGAAAAAATGTTTTCGTTCTCAGTAGAATGGAACCGAAATTTATCCATTCAAAAATATATATCAGTACATAAAAATAAACTTATTAAAATAATGGAAGTACTTTTATTTTGAAAAATTTTAACGCTTCCGAGGATCGAACCAAACAAATTTCTTTTCCATTGAACTGGTCGGGTGACGTATCATTCATTTTTCATTTTGTAGTCCCCGTGTCTTTCCTCCATATTTTAAACAATCTTTTGTTTTTTGATTTAAATACACACATATAACGATTCAAATTCATGAGATGACCCACAGATAGCAAATGTTTAGAAAGACGTGTGTTAAGACTGTAACATTTGGTAGCAAATTTCTCATCTAACCACTTTTCAAGTTATCTTTTAACAAAACAAAGCATCGAGAAATAACCCTTCTTTCCTATTTCACAGAAACCCAATTCATCAAAAGAATGATAATTTTTCTCGTGACAGATCAATGAAATTGTCACTTTTCAAGTGCGCTCAGATTAGTCGCCCACGTTGCACAGTGGTTAGAGCGTCTGCTATGGAATCGCAAAGTAAGAATTCAATCCTATCGTCGCGGGTTCGAATTTCACTGTGGGACCAGGAGACCGGTCCTTCGGTTGAGACCGTATAAACCTTGGTCCCGTGTCGCAGAAGTTGCTGGCACGAAAAAGAACCCTCACTGCTCAATGGCCCCGAGTGCCTAGTATAAGACAAAATATGTAGCTATCCACCCGCAAGTGGTGGCGTCTCCATATGAGTGAAGAGTTCTCGGGAGTGACGTTAAATATACAATCAATCAGATTCCTGTCGAATACCAATAAAAAGCGCCCTTGTCCTTTCTGGAAAAATGGACATGAAAAAGAACAGAGTTTCTATCAGTTTATTTCCACTTCAAGTATTTGTTTTATTATGTAATTAACTGTTGTATTGATTCTTTAAGAATTGATTAATAATTCTCAAAAACTATTTTGCCTGAGTTTCTAAATTAGTAAATTTTGATATTTTCTACCATTTTGACTGGATGCTAAAATTATACATCCGACTTCATAGTACATTGCTTTGTCAGCGTGGTATAGCTTCTGCAGTACATATTACATAAAGATTTCACTCATGATATAATGGATAGACAACATAATATATAAAGTGGACTTAAAGATAAAAGAATAGCCTACATAATATATATTAATATATATAAATATATAAAGTGGACTTAATGGTATCCCCGCATAGTCTGTATAGCGTATCAAGTGGCCTTAATGATATATAAAATCGACATATGTTATATAAAGTGGACTTAATGATATGAAGAATTTTTTTGTTATATAAAGTGGACTTAATGGTATAAAAATTTGACAATATGTTATATGAAGTGGACTTAATGATATAAAGATTTGACAACATGTTATATAAAGTGGACTTAATGATATAAAGATTTGACAACATAATATATAAAATGGGCTTAATGATATGAAGAATTGGTACGACATAATATATATAGTGCACTTAATGATATAAAGGTTAGACTTAATGTTATATCGAACTGACACCAGGATGCATATTTTGTACCCTTGAGACAGCTGTGGCGTTCCATATGTACGTGTGCCTAGCTATGTGTTTAAAAAAAACATGAATAAATGAATGGTTTGAATTGCTTATGTATATAAAGGTTATTAGAAAAACTATATATACAATTATTGCTGTTTTTGATATAAAAGAAATGATTTAGCCATCTGAAAAAAGTGTAAATTCACCGAGCCCGAAGGGCGAGGTGAATATTGTACTTCGAAGATGGCTAAATCATTGTATTGACCCTTTTAGCAATAATTGTTTTATTATATGATTCACTGATAAAATGATAGAGCTCATTACTTGTTTGCATTTAATTAAGTCCTAGCCAAAGACAAGAGAGAAGCAAGCAGAATTAAAATGTGAATAAACCTTACCAGTCCTATCAATTTGAAATGTATGTTTTTTATCAATTTTAGTTGCCATGAAAAAAATATATAATATCAATCTTTTATATAGGATAAATTTTGAAAGGAAGGAGTATATCTGTGAAAACTGACTGCCAAAAAAATGTTCAGTAAATTTAAGTGTTTGAGGGGGGAGGGGGGGCTGCATCCCCTGTTACCACCCTCATCAAAATATATATTCACTTATGTTTTGAATGACAAATGAAAAAAAAATCATAGTCATATAAATAGCTTTCCAAAACAATTTGTATCAATTTGGAATTTCCAAATCTATTTTTAGATCAATGTAGAGGAAATAAATCCTTGTATTGACCTGGAACGTCACGTGCAGGTCAATACAACGTAGTATTTTTCTAACATAGAGGAAAACTTAGCCAATCAGAGAGTTGAAAATTATTCAATCATATAATTAAATTTTTATTATACCGAATTTTAGGGTTTCTTTAAACGTGAGAAAAAGTACAATCTGCTTGCATATAACGACATATAGATGTGTTTGACGGGGAAATTTTATATTTTTGAGATATTATACACTCTTACTTTTTTTTCATTAAAAAAAAGGGGGGGTTATTATCCATACTTCAGGTGCCTGTGATGATATGTGCCGATACGTACTATAGGCTACACGTTTGTAACTGCATCAACATTTTGTTTTGCCTTTCCTTTGACCTTAACCTAACTTTTCTCAAGTTAGTGTTTAACTCAGAAACATATCAAAATTTTTTTTACTTGCCCGAAAAAAGTTGACAAGCAAACCAAAAAAAAAGTTAAAAAGTTTCCCAAACTCGTATATTTCTTTCATAGGGGGGGGGGGGGGGGGGGGGGTTTTGGCCAACTTTTTCAAAGGCAAGTAAGTTACCTTCACTTCCAAAATTTTTTTTCTGTTTACTACATTTTCCTACAATTCCTTCATATCACTATACTATGGTAAAACAGGTCTAACAATTTCTAAATATGGAAGTCAAGAACGATAACTGAAAGTTGCTATAAATATAAATCATGTACACGTAATTATTTTATAATGCTTCAATTTAAAACAGCATTTTTACACACTCCATAACATATCTTTAATTTAGCAGCATTATCTAGCTGCGAAGCTAGGTAGAGAATTTCCCGACGCCTTTGTTGTAGATTACTTGATCTCCGGAACTTCGACGAGATCGAACACCGAATTGACACTGGTAACGACATATTTACCGTGAACAACCATGACATTTTTACCTGCTGTATTTCAAAAATAATGAATGATACAATGTAATTGTTTACGGGGGGATAACTTTTATATAAAATTGTGCAAAAATGTGGAATGGTGGAAAGGCTAGGTTGTGTTGCTCTAACGAAGTTTATCGATAATTGTTAACTCCAGCAGAAGAGTCATATGAAGCAAAGAGACTGGAATACTGTTATCTTTCTTGATAGAATCATTTTCCACCACGATGTCCACAAGTTCATATAGTTTTTTTTACTTCCTTGCTTGCGATTTTTTTAAAGACATATTTCTGATTGATAGAGGATCCGATCTACATTCAAGTGTCTTGCGTAAGGTCCTATATATAGATTTAAAATATCACCGGATTTTAGATGCAATTATTTCAGCTACATTGACAAACGTGGTTTTCCATGAGCCAAAGAATTCTTAAAATGTCATCAAATTCGTGAATCCTTTTCAAAAGCATGTGTTTTTCCCATTAATCAGAGATTTCCTCGCTTGGAATGACTAGAGGAGTTTTGCGTTTAAACTTTTCTAAAAAAATGCTTGCTGCTGTTCCATTTTTGTGGATTTCTTATTTGCCATTAAAAACTGAAAATTTTATCGTACTATATCAAATTTTGTACTGTGCAGTTTTTATTGCGATCCAAGACCCCCGGAGAGGGTACAAAACTGTAAACAATATAAGAAAACAGATTGTACGAGATAAACCTTACTGATGTACCCTCGAATCATGAGTTTTCGTGGCATTACGGTTAATTTATAATAAAGTGCTTTAAGACTGAACAATTGAGATGTTTGCTATTTATCACATATACAATAATTTTCCTTATTTTAAAATGATTTTAACTCACATATTATTTGTTATTTGTTCAGAAGGTCATTGAATTCATGCATAGTTGCTCTTTCAATATTTTTGCTGACGTCATATGTTTTCGTGGTATTTATAAAACAAGTAGACTATGGAAATCTAGTCGGGTAAAATCCTTATAAATTTTACAGTGTCAAAAATACTAGTTAATTGACTAAATGACTACATTATTTGACATGGAAATTGATGTGTTGTTTATTACGACTACATCTATCTAGGCATGCCTATGCAGTATTGCTAAATAATGCAAAAAATTTCTCTTTCTCAAGAGTGGTCTAGAAATAATTTTGTAAAGCTTTATCTTAATGTTTCACAAATTCCATGTATACTTATAGAAATTAGATGTTTAATTCAATTGATTATCAATGGCATAATATTTTTTTTAGCATATAACTTTTTAACACCCCCAATATTTTCTTTGAAAATTATATAAAAAATGACGTTACTAGATCACCATAGAAAAAATAACAAAGGTGGGAAATTCCTAATTATTGTCACATGACTGGAAGCTGTATGGATATTTAACAGACGATGGTATGCAGGATTACCGGCTAATAGTTTGTAAGTTTGATATTCTAGTTTAAAACACGACGAATAAGTGTATATTGCTCAAATTGTCCAATTTGCGAACTATGCACAACTCACTCGCTATATTTTATTTTGGCAGGGGCAAAAAGGTTTAAAATTTGGTCATAAAACATGCACAGGGTTCCCCAATATTAATAGCAAATATGACGTCATTCCAATCTCGCATTGTGAGATTATTCCTAAGAATAAAAAATACCACGATAACGTATATACCACGAAAACACATGACGGGACGGTACATGTCAAATTCAATTATCGAATTTTAAATAGTCGTTACTTATAAGAATATACCATATGTTAAAGACAGATATGACCAAAAATCAATGAAATAACTTCCAGGTTTGATTACATTGTGTTCGAGCAGTAAAATTTCTGATATAAGAATTTAAACAATCGAAAATTACAGTATTCATAATTACCGTAGTAATTCGTATAGAGACATTAACTCTGTTCAGGGCCAAAACTCCGAAATTCTAAATTAAATGAGATACATGTCTTACAGCAGCATGCTTTATAAACGTTTCCTTTACGATCTACAAAGTTCCGGTTTAGATGAACAGTAGAATAAACAACAAGAGGCCCATGGGCCACATCGCTCACCTGAGAAGCTTTGATCATTTTGTTCTTTACCAGATTTCCCCCTTGTTATACATAATGCACCCCCACCCTACCCCACTGATCATAATTTAGACATTTTGAAATCTACACTACCCCATGATCCTTCCATTGGCACATATGTTTCAGCTTTCTTGGCCCAGTGGTTCCTGAGAAGAAGATTTTCAAAGATTTTTCCTATATATTTCTATGTACAACTTTGATTCCCTATAATGGCCCCACCCTTCCCCCAGGGGTCATCATTCCTACAATTTATAATTTATACTACCCCAGAATGCTTCTACATAAGCTTCACTTTATCTGGCCCAGTGGTTCTTGAGAAGAAGATTTTCAAAGATTTTTCCTATATATTTCTATGTAAAACTTTGATTCCCCATTGTGGCCCCACCCTTCTAGGGGGCCATGATTGTGAACAATTTAGAATCTACATTAACTGATGAAATTATTCCACATAAGTTTCATAAAAAAGCTTCTTTCTGAAAAGTGGTTTTTCAAATTTTAAGATTTTCAAAGATTTTTCCTATATATTTCTTTTCTAAAACGTAGTAGCCAATTGAAAACGCCCTTCCCCAATGGGTCATGATTTGAACAATTTACAACTACCATCACCAGGATGCTTCCACATAAGTTTCAATTTTCTGGCTCAGTGGTTATTTCTTAAAAAAAATTTTCAAAAATTTTTCCTAAATATTTCTATGTAAAACTTTGATTCCCCATTGTGGCCCCGCCCTTCCCCCGGGGGTCATGATGTGAACAATTTAGAATTTACACTATACCATGAGGCTTCCACATAAGTTTCAGCTTTTCTGGCCCAGTGGTTCTTGAGAAGAAGATTTTCAAAGATTTTTCCTAAATATTTCTATGTAAAACTTTTGATTCCCCATTGTGGCCCCGCCCTTCCCCCGGGGGTCATGATTTGAACAATTTAGAATTTACACTACCCAAGGATGCTTCTACATAAGTTTCAGCTTTACTGGCCCAGTGGTTCTTGAGAAGAAGATTTTTTAATGACCCAACCCTATTTTTGTCTTTTCACTTATGTACATTAAACCAGAAGTCTCTGTCGAGACAATTTAAATTCTACTGATTTGTTCTTATAGCAATGGAAGGGGATATGTCCCTTCAATTTAAATTCCCCTTTACCCAAGGATGCTTTGTACAGTTTAAAATTGGCTTAGAGGAAGTTGAAAATGTGAAAAGTTTACAGACAGACAATAAACAGAATAAACTGTGATTGATTAAGTCTCTTGAGCCTTCGGCTCAGGTGCATGCCACATTATATCAAATGAAAAATTCTGGATTGAGCGTCACCACAGTTTGTTTATTTGTGGCTACTACCACTGTGATATTTGGATTGGACAGTGATGATTTTCGATTTTGTCTGCTTCAGTGAAACTTTTAAGGATGTTGTTTGCCTTTATGACGGAATCGTTGATAGTAAATCTCTTCTAACCACAAAGAATCTGACATTTCATGGAGTTTTGAATATTGGTCATTTTCAGCTTCATCCCACATTTAATGCAAGATAATCAAGGATAATTATTCTATTTGATGTTTTTAAAAAGTTTTATGTCCCAGTTATATTGAAATCACTTTCTGTAGGATAAGTACAAACCAGTAGAGAATTTCACAGAAATTTCTATTTTTAGCTTATTTTCACTTTCTTTATCATAAGTACAAACCACAATGGCAACACCTGTTCCTTATGTCATTGTTGGGGACGAAACATTTCCTTTAATGTTTTATATTATGAAACCATTGAAAATGTTTTTGGAATATTAACAAGTACTACTACTTAATAAAGCTATTCATTTAGAACCTAAAAAAAGTTGAGGGAATTGATTTGGCCTGCTGTGCACTACATAACTCTTTGAAAACAAGGATTGATGGATTGATTTTAGATTGTTTAACGCTAAGTCGGCAATATTTCAGCCATATTTCGGTGGGCAAGTTTGTTTTTTAACCAGTTTTTGAAAGTTTTTTTTGAATTCTCTGGCGGCCTCCAATGAGCCTACTCTTTATCGAACTCCAGAGAAACGATCTTTTGCGTGCCAAGGGGGTTGTTATCCTTGACACGGGGCACCATTTTATGTCCCATCCGACGGACTTGAAATTTAAAAAATATGTAAACTGTTAAAAATAAAATCATCTAAATATGTCATAAATGAACTCTAATCATATGTATATTTTATCGTAAAAATCAGTTTTATGTAAATATTTAAAAATTGCAGGTACATTAACATTTGTACAAAGAATCATTATTTTTTGCATTACCAAATAGTCTATTGATATTAAAAATCAGAACATTCTAATAAAAATTGATTTATTTATCGGATTGTTTTTTTATATACATTTCAAATTTATTATATATTTAATATTTGCATGTGTAATTTTAGAGTGAAAACAAAACCTTTCTTGATATACAAGGAAATTTTTACACAATTTCCAGTGATATAGCTCTTTTATTGTATACCTCACTAATTTGTCCTTAGCAATATTTCACTGTATATTTCAAAATTGCCGGTATATTAAAATATATGAATACCTAAGGCAAAAACGGCCTTTGAACATCTGAATTGTGCCACACCGGCACGATCTCAGCCTCTGTTCAACCTTTCATCCGAATAATCAAAAATAAGTTATTTAAGGAAATAACGGGGTACTGAGGACCAACAGGCATTGGACACGGTGTCGATTGAAAAGGAGGACACTGAGAATGTGACAGACAAGTATTGGATTTGGAAACAATTACAAATCTACTTGGTCTAATTTCTTGGCAATGGGTGTAACTTGCAAGATTAGATTGTGAACCATTGGGGACAATGAGTTTCTCAGGAGGCATCCAGGGATTTGAATTAAACTGATGTATAGTTAACCTGTACCAGCTCAACTGTAACTGGCTTTGTTTATTTTGGATAATTCCTTAGAAATACAAGTTCAAGTTCTTTTATTTTTTTTATTTTTGTATATTCACCGAACGACAAATAATATAATTCATAATTTGAACAGGAAGTGTTGAAACATTTGGATCTTCTTCAGAGTATGATCTAAAATATAAATACATATATAGGATTATTGAATAATTATTTAATCATTTCCAATCAGAAACCTCTTCTTTTTTGTAGATAAAAGTTGACAAAAAAGTAATGAAATATACAAACCTATCGAAAAAAAAAATAAAAATCGACAAAACTACTCCCATTCTCATCCAAACTTCTTTTCTTGCAGTAAAAAATAAGACTGGAATTGAAGTTCACCAAAATGTGACAATAATAAATCGCTCAGCTCTAATTGAATTGATAACTTACATTATCATTCTAAATGGGTGACTCCAAGACAGACCCATAAGTCTGTCATCATCCTCTAGCACTGAGCCATTTTCAAAACAACACTTGCAGGTGGCTTTCCTACAAATGTCGCTGCATTATTTTCTTAATCAAAACATTGTCACTGAGCGGTAGAACACAGTTAGAACTGTATATGCATTTCCTATACTCTAAAACACTAAAGACAAGAAGCACACGGCAGCTGTGACCGGTCGTTAGGGATGCTCACTCCTCCATGGCACCTGATCCCACCTCTGATGTTCCGGTCTCCGTGTTTGCTCTTCTCTTATTTTATATAGTTTTATGGACTTTGAGATTGAATACTGTTCGTTATTTCCATATTCTTCTTCCTTCTAATAAAATATCCCTGTTAAATTGTTGTAAATTATGACAATATATATAAATACGTTTTTAACATTAATCCCCGCCCCAAAATGAGTGTGCTCCTGCTAACTATTCCTGTCACTTGAGATCTCTCCCCCTCCTCGATTTAAGAATTTAGTTAATAAATGTTTCAAAACTACGATAACCATTATTAATTGATATTTTACCTTCAGGTGGAAATAAATCTATAAATAAAAAGTTTCTCTACCTTATAAAGGCCATGCGGTCCGTTAATGATGTTGCAGTTTAGCGGGAACCACTGTGTCTTGTCTGTTGGTGCGGTTCATGTAGATTTCACCTTGCGGATGTTTTCAACAGGAGCCCTTTGTGGTTTCTGGAAGATTTTTCCATGTATCAGAGATAATTCTGTTTGAGTACATACATTTATTACAGTTACTTCCTTATCATCTGCCTGATGCACCTGAATTTGTGAACAACCATTTTAAAGGCAGTCAACCCGCTCCATTGGCATGGTTATATATTCTCTGTTTAATATCAGGGAAAGTCAGAATGTCACTTGATTGCACAGCTAAAAGCACTTGGTCTTGAAAGAGGATGCCTAGGTTATTATGAAGAATATTGCTGATGGACTTTTAATTGCATGAAAGGCGTTGTTCACAAGCTGCAATCATCACAATCATCAACTTTAATGGAAAGTAAAATACCTTAAGTAATCTTTTATGTGTTTTATTTACAGCAACAGCGGACATTTCCCTCTAGAACCCAGATTCCTGTTGCACTAGCATTTGTGTTAACAACTAATGACCGGAGTTGGCAGAGCTACCAGGATTAGAGGGTTAAGAGTTTTGAACTTCAACTCTACAGCTGTATTTACTAAACATCCTTATCCAGTTTTATAAAAGATCCTTTACAGACTTTTTCATATATATTTATTGTTGTGCGATAAAAATAACAAAGCTGCTATCCTCTCCGAGTTTTTAGAGGTGATGAGCTCAGGGGAACCTTGCTCATCTGAAGATTTCTCTAAAGTGGAATCACCCAGTGATATCCAAGATTTTGTTCAGAAAACCAGAAATCTCTCTTCATGTCGAAGTTCTCATGATGACTTATTTTACACTGTCATTTGAAAGACATGATTTTTTTTATACTATTAAGTATGTGAAATTTTAAGTAAACCCCCATATCATTATCTATCTATGATTGGACTGTTGTTTATGGTGATAAGAACACTTTTTTTCTTAAGTCGTAAGTAAGCATACTTAAGAAGTATTCAAGCTGTGTAGGAAAATTGTTCTTTTGTTCATGCATAGAGTAGTAGAAAAGAAAGCAGTTGTTATTCAGAAACCTATCAAGAAGACAGAATAGTCCGTAGGTTCTCCAGAGTTATCTGCAGCAGCATTGACAAAATTACGCTACCTAGTTGGAACTTGTATTCAAAAGGTTGAAAACGCATTAAAACTCTATTTAGAGGATAGTTCCAATAAAAGTCAGATAATTAGAATATAAAAAGCAAACAATGTTGCAACATTGTTGGATAAGGGTAGCTGAAGTTGACAAGGGGGAGGAAATCATGAGCTTACATATGTTGATGCTCTTCGAATTTTCAATAATATAGTTATGAGTCATACATACACTCAATGGAAAAAAAGCTACAAAGGCGGCGTAAGGCCACACCAATAAAATTTCTTGTTCGATGGACCCGCGCGCTCGTATTTTAAAGAAACGTTAAAAATAATATTATTTTTAATTTCCCGCCTCCAGAAATTTTCGTTCCATTTCCCGCCCCATTTTTTATTTTAGTTTAAATCTAAATCACAACTGCGCTTAAATTCTACATGTTAATGTCAATCAATCGGCAAAATCAGTACTAACACTGATTGTGTTTGCACATGTTTGAGAGCAAGGCGGTTCTAGTCGTGAAGATTTCAGAAAGAAGTGGCAGTATTTTACGATCAAACACAGCGATTAATTTCTGCGGTGGTACGTTAGTGGAACTCTTTGAAAAATGTGTATTTGCTAAAAAAAACTTAACTTATCCATTGACTCGATTTTCGAGGTGAGAATGAGAGAGAGTGTATCAGCACCGTTTGTTTCGGCAGAAAAAACCAGCATGGACGTAGGGGATATAATGCAGACACTTGGATGTAAGTGTATGGAATATATCGTATAAAGAAATATACTCTCGCCACCCTGTAACCAAGTAGATTTAGCTGCACCTAGTCCCAGCACTACTAATTCCACTACTAGCAATACTGTCAATGCTTTTTCTGTTCTTGTGCACAATGACAAATGCTTATCATTACCACAAAAGCCTAAATCACAAAATGAGAAAAAAAACTGACAGACTGCAGAGTGACCTAATTGACTTGATGTCGTCTAAAGGTTATGGCTGGACAAAGGATTCTTTAGACACTGGTGAGTTTGTCATAAAGATACTCAGAAACACATTGTGGTATATAGATCATGCCCATCACAAATTTAAAGAACTTGCATGCCCAGTGCCAAAAGTTTTCTCTACATTCCATGGGTATAATGATTTAAAAAAAAATCACCATAAGACCCCAGTAATCACAGCAGAAAAACTGAATGAACTTTAAGCAAAGCCTTGCATTCCCTTCTAGGTCATTGACCCGAAATAAGCAATTATCATCAGATTAAGAGTCACTGTTGGACTGTTTATATAAATACAAAAAAAAAAGATTAGACAAAGACAATCAAAGCCACAAAGAATCGAATCAAAGAGGATCGTCAACAAAAAGATCACTAGAATCCGACACCTGTTTGTAGTACATTAAGCCAGATTCAAAACAGAATGAAATGTACACAAGATTACAAAATAATTTAGAATCGTTGAAAAATTATCAATACATGGATCTTGACTCCTATACACCAGAAGAAAGACTCAAAAGGCGACAATACATTTAAAAAATCTAACCCTACAGGTACCTGTGATGTTATACAGAATGGCTTATGGTGGCTCTGTTGGAACACTTAACTTTATCTGGAAAGTTCCAGAGGAAGATACACAAGAACGTACTACTCAGAATGCTCTTATTGTCAACAGAATAAATGCTTTCTTGCCACAAATTTCTCAACAAGTTCAATGCGAAGAGACTTTATTAATCGCTATTCAAAACATGTAAAAATTCCAAAGTCTTTACTACGAAATATGTACTTCGAACTGACTGGCTGTGAAAGAACATCAGATTCTTATGAACAAGCCAGAATTGATGAGCGAATTTCCATTCTGCTTGACAGTGATGATCCAGATTTACTTCTTGACTACAGAACTTTAAACGGCAAAGAAATTGACACTAAGTTTGGAGTTTTCTTTGAGGAAACGGGGATATATTTTGACGAACAATTGCTTCAAGTCAGTGAAAGTCGTCATGGAGAGGAATTGTATTTACCCATGGCAATATCTGTTTAAGAATTTAAAGATAACATATCTGCACGATTACCAGAGGGAACCCCCATACCTAGTACAGAAACCCTTCGATTGCAATTCCAACCAAGCAGTTCTTTCCAAAAATCTGCATTAAAATACTCTGGAAGATTTAACGTAAAATTCCGAGTCCAGACAAGACTGGCAAGAGTCAATCATGTTGATTCCAGATATGTTGCAACAGCTTTTAAGTATTTAAAAAAATTTGTGTAGTCAATAAGGAATTGACAACTTTTATTTGCTTGGATGACAAGGCAATAGTTCCAGTCGGAGAGCCTGGGATTCCAATTAGCACAGGGGTAAGGGGGCATAACAGAGTACTTACTCCAGCTGAAGGACCGCGATTAGTGTGTACAGATCATGATTTCCATGTAAATGGAATCGTTCCATCTGTGACTTTTGTATCAAAGATACCTCGCAATTTTTATGACAGTTTTTTCAGAGGGAAAATATTTGTCACAACCAAGGATAAAATTTTTCAGCCATCATCCCCATACAGGCATGCAACTAAAGTTACCAGAATTTTGCGAGAACACCATTCAGAAATATTTGTCACAACCAAGGATAAAATTTTTCAGCCATCATCCCCATACAGGCATGCAACTAAAGTTACCAGAATTTTGCGAGAACACCATTCAGAAAATGGTGTGGATCTGGAAAATCCTATTCTGTGTAATATGACTGATGGTGGACCAGACCACAGGGTCACTTTTGAGACTGTAAAATTATCTCTTGTCCAATTGTTTATTGGCCTTAATCTAGACATTCTTGTTGCGTTACGAACAGCTCCAAATCTTAGTTGGGTGAACCCTGCAGAGCGCTGTATGTCAATATTGAATCTCTCCTTACAGCATGTTGCCTAAGCAAGAAAGGAAATGGATGAAAGATTTGAAATTGCTATGAAGCATAAGACTACACTTGGTGCTATCAGGAATCTGGCAAATGTGAAACAAGGTTTTAAAGAGGCCTACAAGAAATCAATTGATGACACCATAGAGCTTGTGAACTCAAGATTTGAAAGAATAAAGTTGAAGGATGAGCCACTGAAGGTGTATACAGGAATGTCAGATGAGGATATTGAGGCTGGTCTAGAGGTTGTTCGAATCCAATCACTGGAAAGTTGTTGCATAATGCTCAGGTGACCTGTAAGGTCCATGGGCCTCTTGTTTCCAAAGCGGGGGACACAAATTCTCTGAATTAGCTTGTTGACGTAGTTGTAAGATATTTAACTTCATTAAATTCTTTCACGATGATGTTTTCGAACAAGTAAGATTGACTCTGTTCAACGGAAGTTATGTAGTTTTCCTACAGTCTGTATGTTTCTGTTGCATCGTCAACACTTGCATTGGCAAGTAGTATGGAATTTCCTGCCTCTGTGGTGATATTTTTCTGGTCACCGATCTCCATAACTTTACATTTAACATTTACCTAGAAGTTATTGAATTGAATGTTGTCTTCAGCTTTTAAGAATTACATATATAATACTTTTTTTTAAAATGCACTTTTGAATCAAGTAATTTATTAGCTTAAGGTGCTATTGATTGCTTACATTTCCAAAAATTCCGATTTTCTCTTTACTCCGTTTACATACACTCCTTTCTTGAACTTTTTATAAGGAGATAGAGTCGACATCTGAATATCTGAGACGTTCAATAACTGGACTCCAACCTCGATAACATCGCTATAAAACATAAAAATTAAATGAGATGTGGAAATAACAAACAGTAATCAATAGATGAGATAAATGATTGAATACTTGTAGATATAAATAAAGTCAAATAAATAATAAATTAAGAAAGATCTGTCCTATATAAAACTTTGATCGTCCATTGTGGTCCAATCCTACCACAGGGGCCATGATATGAACAAATATGAATTTACACTAGTATGAGGATTATTCACATCAAATTCATCTTTCCTGATCCATAAGTTCTTGATAAGATTTTTCAATGATGCAATAACGTAAGTAATTTTGTAATTATCTCCCCTTGGAACAAACGAATCTTTCACGGCAAAGTACTCTGTGCCAAGTGTGGTTCAAATTGGATTGGTTGTCTGAGAGAAGAAAACAGAATTGTGAAAAATGTACACTACATCGGCATTGACAACAGACAACGGACAAATTTTGATCAGAAAAACTCCCACGAGACTTTGACTCAGGTGAGCTTAAAAGTTAAATCTGATGTCTGACTTTAGAGCTGACGTAGTTTTGAAACATTTTAATCCAGTCCGACTTTTCAATGGTTTGTGATAGGGTTTAATTAATATTTTACATGTGTTTCTTGTGATTAGTTCCTCCATTGAGTACCAACAGTTTTGACATTTATCTTTGACCTTTGAAATTGGCCTTTTTTTAAGGTTTATATTTTCCGCAACCTTTGATCAATTAATGCCAGGGCTTTCATATTTCTCAAATTGATTATCAATTGAAATTTCGTTGTAATCTCTGTGTCCCACAGGTGATCTTGACCTTGAACTTGTTGACGGCATTAGCCTTGGAGATGCGCGTTATCTGCAACGGAAGAATCTCCTTGTATCATTTGTCCATTTCGTCTTTCACAATAATTTACATAGCATTTGATCTAGAGATAATGTAAAACTTACACTTGCTTCTTTAACGATGATATGGACAATGTAACTGTCTTTATCTCATCGAATCTTATCGTAGATAAAACACTTTCTTCATTACTGCATATATTTTTAGCAATACTATCTAAATTTGTTAACTTAGAGCTTGTCTCTTTGCTGTTGCTGGTGCATTCCTTTGCCCAATGACCGACTAAACCGCATTTAAAGCATGTCCCCGACTTTTTGCTGCCCTCGTAAGGCGGTCTGATTTTGTGCGCTGTTGGACTTCTCCGGGTATGGGTTGATGCGTCTGGCCGCTCTCGCCTTTTGGATTGATTGTATATTGTTTAACGTCCCTCTAGAGAATTTTTCACTCGCCTTTTGGATCTGCCCCACTTATAATTTCTTTTCGGCCCTTATTTCTGCCTTCAAAATTCGTTTTTCATTCTCATTATCAGACGCTAATTCGTGCTGTGTGTATTCTTGAACGGTGCACCATCCCGTCTTGGATATCTTTAATTAACTTTTGTCGCTGATGACTGAACTCTTTACCTGAGGAAGTGCAATTAAAGGCTACTTCTGGCTCCCCTTCGCTCAGACCCGTGTTGGCCTCTATCAGCTTGTCTCTAATGCTGTTGTTAAATTTGTATTAGCCTCATTTCCCTTTCTTTTGAAGACAAAAGTCTTGTCGTTGCAGCTTGAAGTTTCGAAAGCTGTTGCTCATGCTGTTGTCTTTGCTATTTCGCTATTTTCTGCTAGAAAGATGATAATTTAGAGTCCATTATCTCCGAAACTCGTTGTAATAGCTCGTCGTTTGCCCTGCTGCCCGAGAAAAATACTGCTCCGTTCACTGAGAAAGACTGGCTTAGAATAACGTTAACTGTACGCAACTGACCGTTTATACTGGCCTTCCTATGGCCCACCTTGTATTACTACGCATAGCCATTCAAACATGTTGCTATCATAGAACGTTTTCCCGCAATTCTCCGAAACGCGGGAAAACCCTATTCTACTGAAGTGAATAGTATATTAATATATGCTGTACAATACTTTGAAATACCTTAGTTATTTGCAAACACACACACGTCACAGCTACTCAGCTAGGCTAGCACTCGCAGTGTCAATTATCTGGTTATCTATTTCATAGTCCACAAACGCTGGGTTACACTTGTACAAACCTTGAAATTGAAATAATATTGGAGCCAGTTATAAGAAGCATTTGAACCTTATTATTTAATGAGACTCTTAGGTATGGGGAGTGGTTGTATGTAATTTACATAATCATTGTATTCTCTCTCTCCTTTTTTTTTAAGTCTTATTTTCACATATATTCCCCATATATATAGATTTTTCTTGCGCTTTTTATGAAGCTTGAGAATTTAAATATAATATGTAACAAAACAATTAGTTTAAATGCACACCACAAGATTTCCGTAAATTACAAAATCTAAATCAATTGCGTTATAAAGATATCACAATTTAATTTGGATTCTCGGAATTTTCTCCGACTCGGAAGAAAATACAAAAGATTTAAATAACACATCACAGAGAAGATAAAATCGTATTATTAGATGAAACGAGGTGTTCTCCGTGTTCAGAATTGTATGAAAAGCTTTAATTTAAATGTATCAACTATATTTCTTTACTTAATTTTGTATTTTTCAACCAAGGGGATTCCTCAGTGCAGAAAAAAATCAAAATAAAGCAGACACTCAAAATCAAAGACAAAAAGAAGCACTGTTTTCACTGAACGTTTTTCAGTAATACAATGAATCTCTTACATATCAGATGAGATAAACTTACAAAGAATTATTTAGTTGTTGTCAATTATCCCATTTATCATCCTCTCAGCTCGCTTTGCGATTGTAAATACTGTCTACATGAACCGATAATTTACAGCCGATTTATGAACACACGATTGTTAAAATTTTCATTTCCCTTTCCAATACACATTGTCAGAACATACTTAGTTGGTTATGATATAAAATTAAATAATTAACACTTTCGATTTATTAAAGATTATCTAACAATATACGATCATTTACTAAATACTTCTCGCCCTCAAGACAGTTAAAAAGACAGAGAAAATTCAAAATACATACAAGTGCAACTTAGGATTAATTGTTCCGATATACCTATTTTAATTTTGTGCACAATTATTTTCAAAATTACATTAAAATCAATTTTCCTTAAACAAGAACCCAGCAATAGATAAATATTAATCGAATAACTTACCTTTTTCTCTTGTCAATCAGACAATCTTGTTGACATTAAGTGTTTCTTAGTCGCCATATTTTTTTCTATGAAAACAAACGTTGTTATGATCAGGATCAACGGAAGTTGATTTTCGGAACTCTCGAGAATCTAGAGTTCCGAATGTAAAACTGAAACACAAAACACGGTGCGTCCGTGAAAGCAACTTTTTTGGACACTTTTTTGGACAAATCGTCGTGTCCAAGTTTTGTTGGGTACTAACCTGCAAATACCCAATTAGGGTGTTTTAAGCATATTCAGCGACACTTCTTATTGGGTATACCCAATAAGCAAAAAGTACCCAATAAGTACAATCTTGGCATGAAAAATACCCAATAAATGCACTCTCGTAAACACGGACAGACAGACGGACGGACGACGGATGCATTACTATCGCATAAGCTCTTCTGGTCTCTGACCAGTAGAGCTAAAAAAATAATAAATAAAAATTTAGGCGTCCCAAATCACGTTGCAATAGTAACCAAATAGTTTTTGAACACTTCCTTTTAATGGTTGCTATCACAAATATTGTGATACTGACAAGTATACAACAATATAATAAAAACTTCATTCGTGATTTTTTTCTCTTTTTCAATAAAATAAATTGAATTTAATTGTATTTTACTAAATATCAAAATAGTAATTCATAATCTATTTTAAAAATGGTTGCTATGGCAGCCAATAGTTCAGGAAAATCCTTATCGTTGATATGTTTAATATACAAAAACAACTGCTTTATTGCCCGATAATATTTCTTCCTCAATGAAATAAATTCCACAAAACAATGTAAACCTTAGAATGTCATTTCACTAACATGAAAATAGAAATTCATAATTTTATTTAAAAAACCAGAAGTCTCTGTCGAGACTGAAGCTCTACTGGTTGGTTCTCATGACAAAGGAAGAGGAAAGTACTTAAGCAGTTGGGAATTGAAAATTTACACTAGCAAAAAGGAGAATAATGATCCTTGAATAAGTCTCTTTATGTTCTTGTTTAGTCTTCTTGCATGCCACATTATATTATAATCAGACTAAAACTGTATTTGAAGTAGCATTTTGAGAGTAACAGAAATTGATATCTTTATTAACCAAGGTAATAATGTTCATTGAAGTCAAAATCCCATACACAGAATTATGTATCTTAGTAAGCCAAGTTATATTGAAATCAAACCAAAACTGTAGGAGGACTAGCATTTTGAACAGAATTTACAAAAATTTTATTTTTAATAACAACGCCAACACTGTTCATCGAAATCAAAAACCGATAAACAGAATTATGTATCTTAGTGTAATCTACTTATATACCAAGTTATATTGAAATCAGATCAAAACTGCGGAGAAGTAGCATTTTGAATGAATTTTACAGAAATTTCTATTTTTAGTAACAACGCCAACACCGTTCGTCGAAATCAAAAACCGATACACAGAATTATGTATCTTAGTGTAGTCTACTTATATGCCAAGTTATATTGAAATCAGATCAAAACTGTTGGAGGAGTAGCATTTTGAATGAATTTTAAAGAAATTTCTATTTTTAGTAACAACACCAACACCGTTCGTCGAAATCAAAAACCGATACACAGAATTATGTATCTTAGTGTAGTCTACTTGTGTGCCAAGTTATATTGAAATCAGACCAAAACTGTAGGAGGAGTAGCATTTCGAAAGAATTTCAAAGAAATTTCTATTTTTAGTAACAACACCAACACCGTTCATCGAAATCAAAAACCAATACACAGAATTATGTATCTTAGTGTAGTCTACTTGTGTGCCAAGTTATACTGAAATCAGACCAAAACTGTAGGAGTAGCATTTCGAAAGAATTTCAAAGAAATTTCTATTTTTAGTAAAAACGCTAACACCGTTCGTCGAAATCAAAAACCGATACACAGAATTATGTATCTTAGTGTAGTCTACTAGTGTGCCAAGTTATATTGAAATCAGACCAAAACTGTAGGAGGAATAGCATTTCGAAAGAATTTCAAAGAAATTTCTATTTTTAGTAACAACGCCAACACCGTTCATCGAAATCAAAAACCGATACACAGAATTATGTATCTTAGTGTAGTCTACTTGTGTGCCAAGTTATATTGAAATCAGATCAAAACTGTAGGAGGAGTAGCATTTCGAAAGAATTTCAAAGAAATTTCTATTTTTAGTAACAACGCCAACACCGTTCGTCGAAATCAAAAACCGATACACAGAATTATGTATCTTAGTGTAGTCTACTTGTGTGCCAAGTTATATTGAAATCAGATCAAAACTGTAGGAGGAGTAGCATTTTGAAAAATTGTTTACAGACAGACAGACAGACGGACAAACGGACGGACGCCGGACGCATTACTATCGCATAAGCTCTTCTGGTCTCTGACCAGTAGAGCTAAAAACCAGTTGTTATAATGGTAACCAAATAATTCAGGAATAATCCAAATAATTATTGATGTACCAGTATAAAAAACTCATAAAACTGCCACCAGTGTTTGATTATGCTTCATCAGTCTAATTTATTTACTGGGACAAAAAAAAAGATGAACTCAAACTTAAACTGATCACATATATCTGAATTACTGCAGCAGGATTTGTTTCCATGGAAACAATAAATACCTACATAAAATCATGACCGATCTTTTGGAAGCAACTTGTTTTATTAATTGAAACATATATAGTTTATATACACGTTTTAACCTGTACATGCACTTCTTAGTTTAAGTAGGACAAGCACATAGACAAGAGTGCCCCCCCCCCTCTCCTCGATTCAAATTGTTTTTTAGCTCACCTGAGCCAAAGGCTCAAGTGAGCTTTTCTGATCACAATTTGTCCGTTGTCTGTCGTTGTCGGCGTTGTCGTTGTCGTTGTCGTCGTTGTTGGCGTTGTAGTTGTAAAATTTTAACATTTTCATCTTCTTCTCAAGAACCACGGGGCCAATTTCAACCAAACTTGGCACAAAGTATCCTTGGGTAAAGGGAATTCAAGTTTGTTCAAATGAAGGGCCCTGCCCTTTTCCAAGGGGAGATAATCATGAATTTGTTAAAAATTAATGGCATTTTTAAAAAAATCTTCTTCTCCAGAACCGCTGGGCCAGGAAAGATGAAACTCATGTGAAAGCATCTTCAGGTAGTGTAGATTCAAGTTTGTTCAAATCATGACCCCCAGGGCAAGGGTGGGGCCAAAATGGCCGACCCAAGTTTTACATAGGAATATATAGGAAAAATCTTTAAAAATCTTCTTCTCCAGAACCACTGGGCCAGGAAAGATGAAACTCATGTGGAATCATCCTCAGGTAGTGTAGATTCAAGTTTGTTCAAATCATGACCCCCGGGGCAAGGGTGGGGCCAACATGGCCGACCAAATTTTTACATAGGAATATATAGGAAAAATCTTTAAAAATCATCTTCTCCAGATCTACTGGGCCAGGATAGGTGAAACTCATGTGGAATCATCCTCAGGTAGTGTAGATTCTAATTTGTTCAAATCATGACCCCCAGGGGTAGGGTGGGGCCAAAATGGCCACTCAAAGTTTTACATAAGTGTATATGTGAAAAATCTTTAAAAATCTTCTCAAGAACCACTGTGCCAGGAAAGATGAAACTCATGTGAAATCATCCTCAGGTAGTGTAGATTCAAATTTGTTCAATCATGACCCCCGGGGGTAGGGTAAGGAAGATTTACTTAGGAATATATAGGAAAAATCTTTTAAAAACCTACTTCTCCAGAACCACTGGGCCAGGAAAGATAAAACCATGTGGAAACATCCTCAGGTAGTGTAGATTCAGATTTCTTTGGATCATAACCCCTGGGGCTAGGGTGGGGCCAAAAATGGCAAGCCCAAGTTTTACATAGGGATATATAGGGAAATCTTTTAAAATCTTCTTTTCAACTACTTCAAAGCTATGATTAGTGATATTTATATGGAATCATCCTCAGGTAGTGTAGATTCTAGTTTGTTCAAATGATGAACACCTGGAGGGGGAGGGGGAGTAAATTCAAGTCCGATGTGCTCAGGTGAGCGCTGTGGCCCCTGGGCCTCTTGTTATGTTGGTTCAGATGATATTTTGCTGTTCCTTTCGTAAGGAATTATTATACCACCGCTACGAAGGAGAGGGCGGTATACTGATTAACCTTTGTGTGTCAGTCCGTTTGTCTGTCTGTCTGCCTGTATGTGTTTTTGTAGCAAGTGTTTGATTGCAATTTTCTCAGGAAAGCTCATTAGCTATTAATTGAAGATGCTTGAAATTTAAGCACAGCGTTTGCTAAGGCATGCCATATGCATGGTGGGGTAACACTTGAGGTTAAATCTGATGTCAACTTCCTGTTTATCCGCCTGTCAGACACTGTCTGTCTGTAGCATACATAAACAAGCATTCTGAGAGTATTGCATAAGCAATACATGTCCCCTACTGGGTTCCCTTTTTCGAAACCGAGTTTTTCTTCAGGATGTCATTTAATAATATGCAAAAGTTATGTCCAAGGTAAAACTGCTTAATTTTGAGGTTGTGGATAAAATAATCCACATTTAGACGAAAATTCAACTCATTTTTCCAACGTCTTTTTCTTGCTTCTCATTTATGTCGACCATCGGAAGTTAGCGCAACATGATCTCAATTAAACGAATGTGAAAAATTCAAAATACCATTATTCTGTCAAAAACCAATGAAGTAATGCGAAATTCAAAATTGAAACTTGATGTGTAACTCATCAAGATACAACCACATACCAAAATTCAGCTCAATAGATGCAAGCGTTTAGAAAAAAAAAAGTGCGGAAAACCAAGCGGGACAGACTGGCAGACAGACGGGGACAGACAGACGAACAGACAGGTATACAGACGGACAGACAGACGCAGAGGAAACCTATAGTCCCCTCCGATTTCACGGGTAGGGGACTAAAACAATTCGTTGAAGTTTTCCCAGCAGAGATAAGTGTCTTTCATACACATTAGGAATGACACTCAAAATTCAGAATGTATTTTAAAAATTTTGTGATTTTGTTCTTCCTCATAAAGGCAAAGGGTTAAAATAAGTATTAGGGAATGTGCAATTATGCAGATGGAGAGCATATAATTACAAACCACCACTGCTCTTATTAGGTCCAAAACACTGTCCATAGGGGCTATGCCCGTGGGAGTGAACTCCCTATAAGCTTTTGAAATTCAATCAACAGAGAACCTCATTTTGACTCAAATTGAGAAAAAATATAATTATCTGAAATAGTTTTCTGGAGGGGGAAGATGAGTTTAGTGAGGGGGGGGGCAATAAAATGTTACCAGATCCTCCAATATTTTAAAAAGGGGGGCTTGATTTATTTGCATTAATATTTTTTTCATGTTAAATAACTTTTTTTTATCTAAAACAACTCAGAATTTGGAAAGCTTCTAAAAATATTTTCCAGAACATAAAGTCTGTAATAAATGGAATGCTGAGATGTCTTCATAAAATATTACAAAATCAAATACAATATTTTTTTTCTCAGCTGTAATTTGGGCACATAAATCTATGATTTCAACAATGACCACTTTTACAAATCCCCAATTTCTGCATGTACGTGTCTTCATTACATATTGCTTCATTATACACGGTTTCAGTAAAGTGTATATAATTTTATTGACCAAAAGTAGGAAGTTTTTTTTTATTAAATCATTTATTTGGGGGGGGGGGGGGGGGGGGGGGGCATTACATGTATCACATACACCATACAAAACATTGAAAGATTGTTTCAGATCTACATGTATGTAAAATTAGGTTATTTTAGTTGATTGTAGATACTTTTTTTTAAAATCAGAAAATGTATTGACTGTTTACTGTGATTATTATCAAAAATTTAAAATTTACCTTCAATAAAAAAAAATATTTTCCCTCCCTCCTGTGTCTGAAACCCATCAGGCGGCAATTCCAAACAAACAATTTTTAAAGGATGGCCTGACAGATGGTTTATATAATTTTCATTCACATCTGATTTTGATAAGATTGATAATATGCCTATACTGTTAATTATATAATTAGAATCATGTCATTATTTATGCTTTGGGTACTTTAAAGTTATTTTAATAATAAATAGTCATGCCCTATTATTAATAAACTCATACAAAATATGTGCAACTTTCAATGTACGTAGTCAATATTTCATTAGTACTTACCTATAGTGCTTCTTATTGTCATGTATATTTCTTCATCACAACCTATTATCCCACCCTTAGTGCTGAAGTCCATTTAACTGACGATACCTACTTTTTTTTTAAAAAAAAAAAACACTTTTTCAATGATGCAGCACTTGTCACATAGGCAGGAATTTCATAGGATGCAATCCATTTTTAAGTTTACATGTATCTATCACATCTATACACAAACATGTATATCTTTCAGAAACAGTAAAGCCTGAACAACCAATTAACTATGGGTAATGTTAAATACTTCACAAGTTGGATTAAAACCCCTGAAAATATCCAAAACACACAGTATTTACTCCTCAAAGTTGCTTTCTGCTGTATACTTTTACTTTCATTTTCATCGATTAAAGCAAAATATTTCCGAAAAGGGAAATAACTCTTGACAAAAATGTGTGTAAATTTAGAAATTTTTACAAACTTTACAATCAATTTATTTTCTTAAAGTAAATATTACCTCTCCAGTTTTTTCATATGTTCTATAATTGTATAAAGTGAAATTCAGAGCATCAGAATATTCCACCAGTGATTGCGTTTTTCGTGTACATTGTTATGTTCAACCCCCCCTTTTTAAGGCAATTTTTTATGTTACTTGGCATTTAACGGCAGGTCTAAAATTTTTTTTCAAGTTTTTTTGTATAGAAAATACACATTACAAATTATTTCAAAGGAAAAATAATAATAATCACCTTTATTTAATTAAATGTACATTAATAGGAAGATATATCATTTTAGGTATTTACCACCTATGTACAAAAACAGGTAACCTGGTTGCCATGGAAACAAGACCAATTGATCACTTTTATCAATATTTTTGTAAATAGGGCTTATAATGTAATTATTTCACCAAGTTTCAGCAAAATCTGTGATTTTCAATTTCCAGCCCATTTTGATGCTAACAGAGAATGACTCTTAAATTCTCAATCGTATTTGTACCAGTGAAACATTGCTCATATAATGCAGGGTGGGGCATGACCTTGACTCAAGATGTTTTGGGTGGATATGCGGACTAAAGGAATATCTAAAAAAAAAACATACGGGAACTTTTCCAGTCGGTAATACATAGATTATGTATTTTTATAACAGAGTTTGTTATTGCTTGTCGCAAGGTCATTTAGAAAGTTCATGGTCATGCACCTAACATTCCTTTACAATCTTTTTCCTGTATAAACATTGTAAGTTGCTTCCTTAACAAGCCTCTAGGTTGCTTATTTATTTATAACTTTAATTTAGAATTGTTTGACCTATACTCAAGGTTACGTATTCCTTTCCGTAGCTCCAACGGAAGACCTATTCGTTGCTTTGCGACGAGCTCGGCTCTAGTTATATTACTAATTTAATATGAACTTAATATTTTAGAACGGACCTGTCATAGCATTTCATGACTTATTTAAAAAATATCGCCACACACATGATGATGTTTAGAGTTTGTATGGAGTTTAGATACCAAATGTTCACGGAGCCCACAACGGAGTCCATAATGCGAATTTTTATGGTCTATACAAATGATAAATAATATAGATAACACTACATACCCAAATATTTCATGATATTCATAGTGTTTAAAATATCTGAAAGCAATTTTTTTTATTTCTATATAGTATTTGGGTGGATAATTTCTGCATTTTTCAAGGCAGCTTCAAAGACAAAAACCTCATTTTGAAAAAATTCAGTCAATAAATATTTATAAATTTACGATTGAATATCAGTCCTTCATCGTAATTATTTACTGCATAAATATCACAGGGTTAAGCTAACCTCAATATCGCACAGGACATCGTTGAATTTGACGTAAGCATGATAAAACGCTTCACGTTTGTATTTTCGAGTGTGACGTCACACGAAAATATAAACATTCAAAATCATCCAATTAGAGAGAATCTCTGCTACTAAACACGAAAAAATATTAACCTAAAAACTGCTTCAGAAATTTACTTCGATACATTGACTGTGACCGGATTATTAATAATTAAAACGAATCATGACGGGTGTGTGTACTTAATTAATCTCGCTCCACTGAGAATTCAAATATTACGTCTATGACGTCACTGACGTCAGACTGCAGAACGTCTTTATTCGTAATTCATTGATGGAACCACTAAGGTATATATATATTTTTTTATTATTTTGTCATGTTTACATCATAATCCAAAAATAGTTTCCATTAAGAAAGAGGATTTTCTATTCGTGTCCTCTTTTTTGACTTCAAAATGAAAAATGAAGACAATGCAATTTCAGTAATCAACATTGTTTTTAATTCACTGTCATGTTTGAATACATTGAGAATTGGTGAGAACACCATTTTTTTATGCTAAAACATACAAATCATTAATCAGTTTTCTATATTAACAGTCAAAAATTGGTGAATGCACCAATCTGAATTATCAGTATCTTCAAATAAATATTGATCTTGGTCATGTTGGTGGTTCCACCAATAAAACAAGATTGAATTTACAATACTTTATTCTCTAGTTAATTCTAAGAATTAGTGAACTAACCATTCAACTACTTGGTGGATCCACCAAAAATACGAAGACGATTGCCTAAGATTATATAAAATAGATGTAGCAAGTGTATTTATCAGTAGTGGGGATTTTGGTGGTTCCACCAAAAACATTAAATGGAAAATATCTCTATACAGTTTCAAGTGTTTACTTTCGTCTTGCAAAATATTAGGTAGATTTCACTATATAATATTGACGATTGTATTATATAGATTTCACTATGGGATATTTACGATAACAACCACAAGATATATTTTCCGACTCTTACATTTTTCAGTCATTTGTTGCTTTACAGTGCAATTGAGTTTTCAAAAATCTTTCTCTTTATTCTTATTCTTAGTTCTCATTAGACTTTAGGTTTATGACGCAATTATCTTACATGATACATGACATGATACAGGAAATACATGATTTTGACTCTCCACGTAACGTTAAAGTGCCACTGATCCTTATAGTTTATAATTCATTTTAAATATCAACAAAATGAGATGTAACGAGTAGTAGTAATTTCTGCCTCTTTCATAAAAATCGCATTAAGAGATATAATTTAACTTACACTCGTATGACGGCTATTCGTTTTATAAGGCATAATGCCATAAAATGAGTTTAAACGATAACGTGAAATATTTATAGAAGAATATCGAATATTTACTTCATCATTGCCTGTGCAGTTAATTTTTTAAAGTGTGTGTTTGGTTCGCACAAAACATTAATAAGGAAACATTGTACGATTCCAATTACAATTATTGGAGTTCCTTTCTATGCGTTATATTATAAAAAGTTGGAATCAAGAAAGATTTAATAATTTAAGATCTAAACATTAAATATGGAAAGCTGTTCTTTAGTTACTGATTGCGAATATAAAATGTGAATAATTACTCCTATAGATGAGGAGAATATCACCGGTACATGCAAATAATTGAAAAATGTGTATTCATTTTCAAGTTATTTGTGAATCCTCTACTTAAGGCAAAATGTTATATAACAGAGCATTGCAAATTTCAAAGAGAATATTCTGTACATTAAGGTATGTCACATGTCACCCTTTTAGAAAAATTTCTTGCAGAACTTCTTACTTCAAAACTATTATTCTAATTCAATTTTTATAAAAGTGATGACTTTAACTTTTCTATTGTCATCTTCCCTTATTTATGCAGCAATATATCTTCATAACCTGCATACGGAGTGTATATATCTCAGTTGATTCGATACGCAAGAGCATGCTCTACGTATGAACATATTTCTAAAACGAGGTACTCCCTCTATGAATTTTTTACAAGCAAGTTGATGAAACTAGAATATCAGCAGTCTTAAAGTCATCATTTTGTAAGTTCTTTGGTCGATACTATGACCTTGTCAGCAAATGCAATTTAAATAATAAACACAGCACAACCTTTAAAGATATTAACTGTTATTCCATTACTGATACACTGAATTGATGACGTTTTCCAAATAAAATTTAAAATTATACATCAAGGTCTAAATCAATCACAGTCGCAAGAGCTGATATAATACATTTTTATCCCTCCATGGCACCTGATACATCTATGTGATGGTTCCAAGGTTTGTTCTGCTCCTACTTTGTATTGTTTTGTTTTATGGACTTTGATAATTAAACTGTTGAAATGTTAAAACTATCATCATATATTCTTCTTTTCTGAACATATTTTTTAGACATTCTTTTTCTGAATGTAAAAGAACAACTTCTGAATTTTAAATTCAAAAATGTAAATTGGTCAACGTTCGATGAAAAATAAACTGCTACAAAATCCACAAATAAAAAAGATTTATATTGTCAACAACATAGCCAGTTAAACTGTTTCTGTGTCCTTCCCAGCTGCAATATTCAGCAGATGACAGTTCACGATATTTAACAACCAAATAAAGCAAATGTCGAAAATTCTGTGCTTTAATATATTACTGCATTTCAAGTGTTATTTTGAACGTACGTTGCAAAATAATACTATTATCAACCTAAATATTGTCCTAATGATACATGCTAGGAACTACACACACGAAATATTATATGGGTCATATAGGTCTAGATTAATATTTTTTGAGACAAAAAATTTTACTGATAATTTGACTTTCCTCTGCGCCATTATTGATGTTTGCCTGAAAAATACATACAGTCTTGGGTCATAAGTATTCATAAAAATCAAAATGTTATAAATCCCTACACCATCAAATTTGAGGCGCCGTCCAAAGGCCAGTTGCTAATACAAGATTAAAATCCCATTAAATAAGAAAGTCCTTCCCGGTATTTAATTTCAATTGCGTTGTTCTCCATCAACCATCAGATGCTTACATTCATCACTGAATATTATTTTATTCCAATATCCATCGACAGTTTTGTGTCTGTATTGTTTATACAAATAACTCGTTTTTTCTTGTTCACTTCACGAATCCGAAGTTTTTCCTTTACAAGCCTTCTCCAATAGCCCCCTTTTCTCAGGATTCTTTTCACGGTACATTCTGATAGCCTTCTTGCTCCATATTTATCGGTAACATTCGTTTTTTCTGTCAAAGTCCTTCGACGATTATTTTTCACAAGTCGGATAAGTTGCCTATCCCCTTGGACACTACACTTATACGCAGTGCTTCCCCATAAGTTTCTTACTTCGAGAAGATTGTTTTCTATATACTTTAACGTGTTTGTTGTCGTTTAAATAACTGCATATTGTAGATATAGGCCTTCCTATTATCTTTGATATTTCCTTTATATTAGCTTTAGACAATGAGATAATACTTTCTTTTTAATCTGTGATGGGACACAGTTTAACAATTGAAATTTTCTGCCCATTTGTTTTGATAACGGAAACAAAAAATTTGCAGACGACAAAATGCGTCATAACAAATTATAAAATATTTATATTCACGTGATCTACAAAGAAGCACGATTTATGAGGGACATGTGCTTGTGTATATTTGTGCCTCACATACTTTTACTCGGAGAATATTTTCCGTTGTGATTTTGCAGGAATATTTAATATAGGTCTATATTTTTAGAACAAGTTTTACACCTTCCCTCAACAAACTTTGCCAATGGGCAGTGAAGCGTATATTAAAAAGTCAGGCCGCAACATTTTACACCATTTTTTGCCCGAAAATCACATATTTTGACCAATATTTAAAAAATAACATCACTGACCCCAACTTTTTCTTTCATTATTTTTGACTAATACTCGTGACAGATCAGGACTTAACTCCCAAAAAGCTTGATATAAGAAAATATTTTTATGTCTATTTGGATTTTTGATACCCCAAATATTTTACTTTTACCTTGCAAAAACGTCAAACAATAATTTTCGCTCATTAATTTGCAAGATTTGTTCAATGATAAATATTATTCAAACTATTTTATGTAAAATCAGATTACATTTATTAACGTAGTAACATCTGATAAATTAAAATTAGAGACAAAGTAATAAATCAAAGAGTTAAAATTTAAGTGCAAAAAGGTCAACTAAATTGTACCATAGATCAGTAAGATGCACACTGACACCCTTATTTTCTCTGCAATTTTGAGTAATACTATACGAGTACTTATCCAAAATATACTTCCCAAAAAATCCTTGATATAGCAAATTTGACTAGTGACTTACCTTAAGTGAAGATGACGAAAGATTTTGTAACCATATAATATACGTGTACAAATATTAACGCATTCAGTTTGTACTAACAAAGTGTTTGCTTCGGAAGGGGGGGGCTACGAAATTAACTTGACAGAGGAAGGACACAAATAAAAAAGGAAACCACATGCTGGCTTCATAAAATTATAAACTATTTTGTACTTGTTCCTTTTATTTATCTTTATCCTTTAAAACATGATCTTCACTGCATCAACAAACTATCCATCAAGACAGAAACATAATCATTCTTCATATTACCTATCTCACTTTCAAGATAAATGCGACTTACCATTGTAAAGCCTACATATTCTTTTTCGATTCTTCCAAATGTCTTCTTTGTAATACATTGAATTTAAGTCCTTTTCTTCTGCAAGCATTATGGTCAAATGAATCCCTTAGCTCTATAACCATTCAGCACATGTTCAGGTAGTTTTCCGTTGCTGCATATTCCAATAAAAAACTTTGTATATACACTGTATCTTCCATGCCTACTATAAACAATGTTATGCGCGGCCCTACTTCCTGTTAGATGTGAAATTCCAACTCTCATTCGATTCAAATAATGGTGTTGTAACACGCGCGGGCTTATTCTGGCATAACATGTCTGTATCCTGCAGAGTCCATCGCGCATATCAGACGGTCAAGGTCAGTGTAGTACCGGCTCTGATGATCAACTGAGATTTGAATTAGCTGATTGCTATTATTTTCATACCCTTTCTCCGGTGCTAAAACTTTGCTTAGATTTCATTTATCAGTGCCTATATAATTTTTATGTGTTCTTCAAAGTTAACATTAATCTACTGCAGTTATAAAATATAAGTTACACAATTCTATCTTCAAAAAAAATAAATAAAAAACAATAAATGAATAAACGTCGTTTTCTAGGCTAAATCATGTGACCATTATATTATGTTCTATTAGTTGTATATGTAAAAATAGAAAAAAAAAAAAAAGAATTGTAAATGATTTATTTATTTGAAAAAAAAAATTATCTTTTTATATATAATTATATTAACTTTAAGATAACATTGGGAGAAAAAATTAAACTTTCCGTTCTACTGTAACAGTAAATAAACATGAAGAAAACAAGCAACGTATCAGCTGTTAGACACTTTAACACTCTTATAAAATAAAGAGGAAATTGGATATCAAAATTGCTAAAAGTTATGTGCGAATCTTAATTATTTAACAGCCAGTGTGTATTTTTGGCATAATGCAAGCCAATGATACGTTGATTGATTTCAAAAGTTTATTAAATAAATCCAGTTTACAATTTTTCCGTGATCGTATAGTTTTTATAAATATTCGTTCCTGAAATATGATCAGAAAAGACCAATACACTTTGTATATAGATGCCCAAAGGGTCCGTCCAAAATATTAAGAATTTAAGACCGAACTCCAAATAAATAAATAAATAGAAGTCCAAAAGAATGATTCTCAAAATAATAAAATGCCAAAGTGATGTAATAATTTGAGAATAACCCGGTAATTCTCTTGTATGACCAAAACAGGGTATTTTGTGCTCAGGGGGTATCCATGATCCCGGATATAAAAAAACATTTCATTGGCTAATTCACCATCGCCAACAACCTACGCTTTGTCCGTAGGTCTGTCCGTTGACCTATGAACCCCAACATGGCACCACCCTCAAATACAGGTAAATACATGTTACTAATATTTATGGGCTCAGTCCCCATCTCTGCACTACAGGAGATTTAGCCCTAGTTCTTTTATTTATTTACCTCAAAGATCCCAAATTTATTGCTCTTAGTCAAAACTCTTTATAATATACATTCTGATTAAATAACCCTTTATATCATTTTATTTTCACTGCTAAAAACTAAAAATGATTATGATATTAATATTGTCTAAGTTTAAAATGTTCAAACAATATGTCTATGCTAAACCCTATAGGTTTACAATAACACAATATCCGATGTCGTATAATAGTTTCAACAATAATGTCAGCTTAAAAATGTGTATTAACTGCTTAAATAAAACATTTTTGTTTCTTACACGGGGAAAGAATACATGTAGAAGCAAATAAAATTTAACTCGATAGCTAAAAGAGCCATAGCTGACTTACCAAATTATTTAAGTGTAAATCATCTGTTTCTATTTAGGTGTATATAGATGAGTACTAATCCCTTTTCATTATAATATCTAACTACGTGTAATGATGTGTGTAATCATTTGTGAACGAGTATAATTATATTTTCATAGGTGCATGATAATCATGATGAATACATCATTCTTAGACAAAAGAAAATTAAGAACATCTATGAAATAAAACAATTACCTATGAATTTGACTTAATAAAACAGCTTAGGACTGTCCGAGATACTTTCAAGTTGTAACGTTATTATATTCTTGATCCCCCAACACCTCCTATTTCAGAAGAAAAACTGTATCCGCCTTACTACATGTACATCTACATGCACATCATACATGTACATTGCAATAGATGTTTGAATATTGCATTTTTAATTTCTTCCAATCCATCTGCAATATATAATACGCTTCTGCATAAAAAATATTTCCCTGCTTGAACACCCTAACTTTATAAAAAAAAAACCCAATAAATTTCCTGACCAATTAAAAGAAAAAAAACATATCAAAATTTATTAAAAGTATTTTAAGAAGTTATATATCTTGCGCATTTTGTTCCTAGAATACACGATTCCCCTTGTTCCATGCACTCTTATTGGTATGCATGTAGTTAATAGACTTGTACCTTAGGTTTCATTTACATGTATTGCGAAGAGCAATTATGGTTTGGAACTTCTATAAACTTGTATTTCATTGTAAAGTAAAATGGGTTGACTTGCATAAATAGCTAATTAAGCCAAGCTGCCTGTAAGAATCCTCTGGATGTAATCCATTTCTTATGTTTTCAAATCACATCTTAAATGGTGTTTAATGAGATACTAAATTCTTAATCTAATGATATCATAAAACACAATCCCTAATTATATGGGTCAACAGTTGTTAACACATTTTAAGCTTTTTCGTGATTATTACAGAACAGTCTTACACGTACGCAAGCACACCAGGTCATTGCATAAACTCATTTGAAGAGCTAATGATGATTCCATTCCGGATGTGAATTATCGAGATCGGATCGAGAATGACTAACAAAAAATAATTCAATTTGTTATAATGGTTATTTAACTATGTTTTTGAAATATTAGCAAAAAAACACGCCTATTGTGATAAATTTCCTTTCATCAAGCAAAATAAATTTTATACTTATACAGAATCTTCCAAACCATTAGATCTTGAATACGGAGGATACATGCTTTCATTCGAAATGTTGGTTTTACAATGTAACAAAAACTTAATTTCTTAAAAAGTAAAATCTAACATAAACACATTGCAAAAAGTATATTATTAATGAATACACATATAAATGTACAGATACTCTGAAGTGTGTAAAGAAATTCCGATTAGTTAAGTGACTCGCATTTGGTTCTAATTTGCCTGCACATCAGTGATTAGCCGGTGAATTCTCCTGTTGGTGAAAATGACCTAATGAGAGCAGTAGGACATGATCTCATAGAAATTATTCTTACAGGTGTTTGTAATGCTCTCTAGCTGGAAGCGGGCGTCAGCATTGGAAAAGGCTGTACATTCACGTTAGTTCCACACGGACTTTATAATTATATAAATCATTCTCATGCCAAGAAATCCCATTCGGTTTTTCAAAGCAATGGAGTCAATAAAACTGTAATTGATTAAAATCACCCACATTCCCCAAAGGCTAGCAAGACAATTTACGGCAGCAGATTTCAGGGGGTGGATCATTGGTTTTCAGCTTTCTTAAATGTTCGTAGTTACAGAAAAATAAATTTGATGAATTCCACAATTTATTTTAATCATTGATATTTTAACTTTAAAATGAAAATACATGTATTTTCATAGCAAATCAGGTAACGTGTACCAATTTTGAATTTTTCTCCATTTTGTTTAATCGGGAAATGATGTAAACTCCCGGGAATTTGGTACTCTTTTCCTATAATTCGACGCAATACTTCCAAACCTACAAAGTTCCTCATACGCATTGTTAATTTATACCAAGGAAATAAATAAAAATTTGAAGGGTGGCTTATTTCTACTGAAGACTCAAGACGTTTACTATAATTAATTTAACTTTAACACCCCCCCCCCCTTCGAGCAAAAAGGGGGAGTGTGTAAAGGCTTCTAAACAAGTAGTATGCTACCTGTGCTTTAAATATTAAATATTTCATTAAGTTTTGAAAAACACTTTTAGAATTTAGAATAAAATTACACAAGAACTGTTGATTTTAACAACGTTTAACATGTATATCATCACCGATTATGACGTGATATGTCTTTTTAGTCATGTGAAATGTGTCCTGTCTCCCCTTAATATCATCTATTCTTTTATTTATCATTTATACAATATACATCTGGATTTAAAACAGTGAGCCAGGATTTATTTCTCCTCGTCTTTTTCCCGTTATCAACGTCCCTTGCATATTTACATAAATCACACTGAGCATCAAACACAGTTTTTCGAAAAGATTGCGGAATGAATTTGCCCTTCTCCATTAAGTAGCTTATGTATTCCGTTTCATTAGAACCTATTCTGATCAATTCTTTGGCTAAAAGTCTGATAGTAGGAAAATCTTGACTGTTAATGTAAGTTCCTGTAGGAAGATAATGACCGGCGTCTATGGGTCCGTTTATAACTGGTATTACGTGAGCACGGTTTAAATAAAGTGAAAACAGTTTTTTCTGTTGTATAACTTTTGCAGAGTGAATTCTCAAAAGAAAAAAAAGAATTTGTAATCTCTTTCGAATATGTCCTGGCACCCCTTCAAATTATCATATTGCTTGCCACATCTTTTACTTCCACATCTGCCAAATTTATCCACTTTTAAGTATTTACTTAGCTCTTCAACCATTTTTTCTCTTCTCGAAGGAGTTGGACAGTGGCTTGAAATCCATACCGCGTCTTTAGTTTTCTTGCTGAGTATTCCAGTGTAGTTTTTGATGACGGGTTCTTGTATTTTTTGCAGTTTACCGTAGAATGGCACATAAATATCCGATTACTCCATATACGACATAGATAAATCAAAATGTTTCATCCATTCTTTGTTTGGTCTTTTAGTGTGATACGGGCTTTCTGCCGTGTTAAACACCCAGATTTGTCCTTTTTCTTTCTTAATCACTGTTTTAGGAAGACGTCTGTGACTGAATACTACGATATCAGCCTTGGAAACATTCGTTTCTAAAACACAGCCATGTATGGAACATTGAGTGCCATCGTAATACCACAACTGATCTTAAAAGTATTGCTCTGCTTGGAACCAATGTGTGCGATACATCCTTGGAAGTGAGTTTAATACTTTATTTGTCATATTTGTATTTGTTTCATTCAGTGACGAGTCAAACGTATCTAAGGTAGAGAAGAAGGCCAGTAAAGGACGTTGCGTTCTTGGAATCAGACTCAGGATTATAACAAAAGATATTATTGTTATAAAACACAGTGATGTAAAAACGCCATTTCTTTCGAACATCTCTGAGTGACCTGAAATAATTTTAAAAAAGAGTTTTGATTAAAGCCAAAAAAGATAAAGGAAAGGGAAAAAGCAAATAATTTATGATCAAAGAAATATCATCATACCTGATTACAATACAATAATTATTTTCATTGAATGTCAAAGGTCATAAGTGTAATGTTAAATTACGTGTATATGTCGTTTTCTTCCTTGTCTGCATGGTGCATGGCGAACATTAAAACTTACTGTTCTAAATATTTAGTATCTGAAACAACAAACTTAAATATCTATCTAAGCCTCTTATTTCTAATTCGTCTCTTCTTAGATAAACATATTTCTTTTTCTTTTAAAGCTTTGTATTAAATATCTTTTATTTTGTTCGGACAAAAGTATTGCAGCGAGGTTAACGACTCCTTAAGGTATATCTTTCTAGTCAAAGCTTCGGGAAATCGATTATGACGTCACAGTGAAACTGTACAAATGAATCTCTGTGAATAAATAATGATTTCCTTTTACATACAATGTTACATTCTGTTGTTTTTCATAATTATTGCAAACATGAATAATGTGTAACTTATCTTGTCATTATTTCACTATTCGAATGTAAAATTTAAGCCAACTTGATCTCGCTGTATTGACATAGATCACACCATAGACAAATTGACACGCAGTGTCTCTGTACTTGAGACGCAGATAAAATTATTATTGCAACTTGCACATATGGAAATTAAAAGTAGATAAGCGTGATCTGACTAAAATTGAGTCATATTTTGTAATGTATAACTCAATATTTCGCAGTCTTCTTAAAATGAAAATGACTTAGTCTCTTATTAAGGCGCAATCATGCAGTTTTAAACATAAATGTACTTCAATCCAAGGTACAACCTCTCGAAAATCTCAAAAGTTCAACGATATCCACTTAACTATAAATTATATATACACACATGTAGATATTGTCCCTACTATTTTGAAAAAAAAAGTTGGGAGCAAGTTGTGCACTGTTGGATTTTCTTGGTAATTTTACCTCATTTCAATGGGTATAGTTTAAATTTAATGCACGAAGTTTATTAGAAGACGGCTAAACTGTATATAATGCCAGGGCATTAGGAAATTGCTCCCAGCACTTTTGAGGTTAAGGTATATTTATTTCTGAAAAAAAAATCAATTTCATAGTGAAAAATTATCTGTTTATTATTTAAATTTTACGATCTTTGTATCGGTACATATTTTTTTTCTAATTTAACCATGTCACGTGACAAACAGTTAATTTTCCTGAGGTTGCTTTGGTCGAACTTGGTTGAGTTCCCATACATACATACGCATAAGTACAATTCCCATAAAATTCAAACTCATACTTAAAAAAATGAAATCAACATTATATCGATTTTCTCAGAATATTTCAAGGCATACCTTATGGGTGGCCTTAACCTAGCTGTGATGGGAGATACTTTTAATTAGCAACAACTTGGATCTTTAATCACTCAAAATACACCTGTACTGACTTACAAACAACTTTGATCCAAAATCACTCATCATACACATCTACCGTCTTACTAAAACTTTGATCTGAGATCACTCAACATACATATCTACCGTCTTACACACAACTTTGATCTTAGGATACCCATAATACACCTGTATTGTCTTACTAGAACTTTGATCTGAGATCACTCAACCTTAAATCATAATAAACGTGTAGTGTCTTAAGAGACAACTTTGATCTTAAATCATTCAACCTTAAATAATCATAAACGTGTATTGTTTTAGAAACATCTTTGCTTTAGATCACTCAACCTTTAATCACTAGCAGCAACTTAACCACGACTGCTGGATTAATTCTTGTACATCCATGAATATAAGCTTGTTTTTGAAAATATGAAAATGAAAAACTCATCACTTTACCACGTAAGGAAAAATCTGTTACATACAATTATTGCCTTACCTTCTCAGACAATATCTGTTTATCCTTTTCTGCTTTGCTTTGAAGCAGGATATATAATCATTATACACGGATACATAATCTCATCATCTCAGTCACGTGATGATCTCAGTGATGTATGCTACAGATTACGAGGAATTTTTATTTTCGTTTTTTCTAAAATAGAATTTCCTTATCACCATATAACACACAATAATGAGTGGTTTTGTATTTTCCTGATACCTTAATGGAATTTAATTGCTACAAATTGCCCTTTACAGTATATTAACAGCGCTTATTAAAATTTAATAACAAATTTGTTCAATTAGGCTAAGGCAACTGAAAAAAATGTTTAATTTTTAAATCAGGTAAAATGTCTTGTATTATCTATCAACGTGTTTTGTGAAATATCATCGAATTATTATTACTTTGTTTTAAATGTGCTGTTTATTTTTGCAAAAAATTTATTTGGTTTAAATAAGTCATAATAAACATGTTTTGTGTTAGAGTCTGTATTGTGATTTTAGGACATTTATCCTTAATCAATATATAAATTTTAAATTTTATCAATGCTATAGTGTTCAAGTCTCTTCCAATGTGCTTTTTGACAAAAAGCTAGGCCTAAGTAAGTCTTCATCAACATGTAATCTCTTAAAAACTGTCTAGCATATTTATGTCATTGAGATCAATGAATTAACACTTAAGTAGTGTTATCCTCTACCGAGTTTTACTAAAGGTCGTAAAATTTGCCGTAGACGTAGAAGTAAACGTAGACTTTACGATCTTTAGTAAAACGCAAAATCGACGTAAGTTATGTCTTTGTCTACGTTTACGCCTACGTTTTGACTTACGACCTTTAGTAAAACTGGCTACTGCTTTCTAGTGATTGCCCTAGTCACGTGATTTATGTATAAGATGAATGTTTCCTTGTTATCAGAGCTGAAATTGTTCAGTTTTCAAAACATTTTATTATGAAAATGTAAACAATATTTTTTTATATTCAGTCGATTCCACTAAATTAAATTTTATATAAAATATTTCGACTGTAACTCATGATTCCATTTTTATTTCATTCTCATGATTTGATTGTGAAGAAACACTAACTACAAACACAATATTGTATTTTTCCATCCATCAAATCTGAAATGTATCTCTTGATCGAAACTGTTTTGATGACACTGACATGACTTTATGTTAGTTATCTAGGAAATCTATTGTGTACATGTAGTTAAATTATCCGAATTATTAATCAGGATATAAATGACATTTTGAAAAAAAAAATTAAACAAATTTCTTAGTTTGAATATCAGATGCCAGCTATTTTATTTCCATTTATACTTTTTTAATTCATGTTAATTTTAGTCAGTCTTATTTGCACTTATTGTTTAATGAATTGAAATCTGCAGTACGATAAACAGTTTGTAATCAATGTTCTTCATTAATGTACTAGACAACAAAACGAAATCATAGGTAGCAAATCATACAGCAGATATCAGAAGAAAGACTGAATGTTCAAGAATTTTCTTATTAAATGCATTGTGTTCAGTACTTATCACTGAGTTTTAACTGACTGTCATCAACGGTTTATATGGTTAACTTACTCATTTCATTCTCCATATCCTTTCATATTCATGGATTTACATGGATGAGTTATCTTTCCTACAGTTGCACTGATTAAATATTGTTGAAGTGCTATGGAAAATAAACAATCTTTTATCAAGTAAGCGTTTAAATCTTTACCTAGCATATAGCAAAGTTATTTGATTCAGATTTATTGATTGCAGATGGGTATTTATTTTTCGTCGAGTTTTAAATTGTTTCACTCTTAGGAAAAAGTCGAAAAAGTCGCTAATATTAACAATATTAAAAAAATTGAGGGGCAATATAACATCTGTAATTAATATATCAAAAGTGAAAAAAGGATTACATATATAACATGGCCAAAACATACCGGTCTCTGCTGACAAAGCAGGTAACAACATGATCTTCGTTTTTAAGGGGTCATTTCATAAAAGTT
>NW_026931158.1:0-46637 GCF_032062105.1 Saccostrea cuccullata | reverse complement strand
TATATCAGTTATTGATTTGGATGAACGTTGTTGCCACGGTTACTAAAAATAGAAATTTCTCTTAAATTATTTTAAAAATGCTATTACAAATACAGTTTTAGTTTGATTATAATATAATGTGGCATGCAGATAGACTATAATTACATATATTATTGTTTTTATTTATTTATTTTTTTTAAATTTATTTTGATGACTGATGTTGCCATCGTTACTAAAATTGAAAGTTCTTTAAAAGTTTACTAAAAGTTACTCCTTTACGATCTTCAGTTGTAGTCTTATTGCAATATTGCCACAAAAAGTGAAAAATCAAGGATCCGTTTTAGCTCTCCTGGTCAGAGACCTGAAGAGCTTATGCGATGGTAATGCGTCTGTCGCATAGGCACTTGTTTCCGTAATTAATTTTTAACCCATAGTATAATAATAACAAGGTATCTAACTCCGACTTACATTGAGTACCCCCCTCCCTCAGAATCGCGCTCATTTACACTGTCAGAGGAAATGCACGGGTAAACTGTTTATACCTATGTCTTCTACGATAATTTATGTACACAGTCATATCTTATAAATCGGCTCGTCGAGTGGAAAGTGAAACTCAACCATAGAATGGTATGTTCTAGTCTCGGACAAACAAATAAACCTCGAATTTGATTGGCTAAAAATCTGTTCCTAAAATTACATCGGAAAAACATCGTAGTGTTTTTATGGAAAATAAGACACTATGAAATTTTATTTATTCAATGCAATATTTAAAATTTGGAATTGAATTTTTAAACCCATGCTTTAATTTTTCTCTTTGTCCGAGATTAGCACATACCGTTCTATGGTTTACGTCGACTTTTCTACACGACGAGTCGAGTTTTGACACTGTTTACCGAGATTAAAGAAAACAAAGACAAGTAAGCCATATATGGTTCTGTAGATAAATTATCGTAGATGACAAAGGTATAAACAGTTTGCCACTGCCTTTTCTTGAAAGTGTACATGAGCGCGATTCTAAGGGAGGGGGTACTCCTTGTAATTTGGAGTTAGATACCTTGTGTTATTATTATTAGGGGTGGGACGTTACACAGATCTTGCGATACGATACGTATCTCGATATATTGGCACGATACAATACGTATCTCGATATTATGATAAATCATAAAACTATTAAAAAATAGTATTTTATTTCATTTTTTTATCTTGATATTAACACAACATGATAAATTATAAAACTATTCAAAAAATTAGTATTTTATTTGATTTTTTTGTCTTGACATTAACTCAAAAAATTATTCTATATCAAATCATGTGTGCTATGAAATTATTATTTGAAGTTCATCAACTTCATTGAATAATACTTAACAACTAGAGCCGAGCTCGTTGCAAAGCAACGAGTAGGTCTTCCGTCCTGTTTGACCGGAAGTAACTTTCTTTTTTTTTTTTAAAGAGAAATGAAGTCCAAAAATGGTTTAATCCTCCAAATTTATGTTAATTATTGCAAGATTAAGCCATTTTTGGCAACTTCCGGTTTGACCGTCGACGGACGCAAAATTAAGATTTAAGCTCCCAGTGACATATGATATCCAAAAACCTGTCAAGAATAGCAAAAATATGCAATTTTTTACTACTTCCGGTTTGACCGATAGTGACGTCGCCGGACGTATTTCGACGACCCCATTAGATAAAGCTTGACATTTTGTACACTTCTTTTGTTCTATATGTCTTAACAAAATATTCTATGTAAATAGTTATCTTTGAAAAGGTGTCAAAAATTTTGAAATTCTTGATAGGACTATTTTCGCGCCATATCGAGCGTCGGCGCTTCGTACTTCCGGTAAAAATGATATTCTGAATTCACTTCTCCAAAGGTTGCTCTATCATCACTGAAAATTTCATACTTCTATCTTCAACGGTTATTGAGAACATTGCCGGACAAAGTGACTCTCTAAAAATGACAAAATCGCGAAAATCTCCGAACCGGAAGTGACGTCATCAAAATAAAAAATTTTATTTCTAGATTTTTTTGATATTCTATCAGACCTGAAAGTTTCATGAAAATCCATTGAGCCGTTTCCGAGAACTCGCGTGCACAAAATCGGTAAGAAAAAAAATAATAATAAAAATAGTGGAAAAGAAACCAAAGAAAAACAATAAGGTCTTCCGCTGAAGACGGAAGACCTTAATAAGGTCTTCCGCTGAAGACGAAAGACCTTAAAAACAATAGTACAGGACAATTGTACATATTACCAAATTTCTATTAACAAGTTGTGTACAAATAGTTGTGTAGTTTATCAACGAACACTGACTAAAAATCCATTTTTAAAAAAAAATCATATTTACATTATTATTAATTGCTGAAAGTCTGTAGCCAAGTTGAGATTACTAACAATTAATAATATCAAATGTTCTGGAAACGTTACTTTTCTGTGTATAGCACGCTTTGCACGCTGAACTTTTCTTGTACAATCTTCCAAGGCTGCTTCAAAGTGAAAACCTATTACCCCTAATCAACGGCTTATTAGTTCTAAAGTGTGTTTTCAATATCAACACCATCTCTTCGCTTGGTACAGGCAGCCATTTTCAGGAAAAAGAGTACCAAAGACCCAGATTTTTACATCATTTCCTGGTTGAACCAAGATGAAGCAGAGTAATAAATGGGTAGGCTTTAGCTGATTGGCTGAATTCAGGTATGTAAATATTTTCATTTTAAAGTAAAAATATTAATGTTTGAAATAAATGATGGAATGCGAGAATATTACAGAAAATATAGAAATACCAGGGGAGATTGTAGGAGGGGGGATTGATATTTTTGGCAGGGTGTCATTTACTGCCGATCGCAGTAAGTTCTAAATAACTGCAAATAAACGCCGCGGCACGGTATATTTTTTTCCGTGTTTTTAATAAGTGCTTAGAACGAACTTTCAAATGATATCAGAGATTTGTTTGAACGGGATATAGTAAATTACTGGGAGGGCATAAGGTTTGTATAGAGTTCTATGGGAAATTGGTACTCTTTTCCCTATTCAAGGACAGGTACTTTCATTTTCAATTTTTGGATAGGTCGTTCGTGTATCGTTTCGTACCGATATTTCAATGCTTGTATCGTAAGCCGTATCTTGGAGGAAAATATCGATATGTATCGGTGTATCAGTATATCGTCCCACCCCTAATTATTATACTATGGGTCAAAAATTTATTACAGAAACAAGTGCCTGTGGTCTGTCGTCCGTCCGTCTGTCTGTAAACAATTTTTTTCCAAATGCTACTCCTCCTACATTTTTATTCTGATTTCAATATAACTTGGCACACAAGTAAACTATAATAAGATACATATTTTTATGCATCAATTTTTGATTTCGATGAACGGTGTTGCCGTGGTTTCTAAAAATAGAATTTTTTGTCAAAGAATTTCAAAATGCTACTCCTCCTACAGTTTTGATTTGATTTCAATATAACTTGGCACACAAGTAGACTATACTAAGGTACTAGGGCTGGGTATTGGCCAAAGATTTCGTATTGCGATATTTTAAACTATTGCAATATCTATTATCAAAATGGCATTTTTTTTAATTTATATTAGCTTTAATTTACCGGCAGATTGTACACAACTATGATAAGGTGGTAAAAGAAAAAAAAATCTTGTCGATTTTATGAAGTTATGCTCTGAAATACAACCACAAAACAGCTTCTAACTGTTTGGCTTCATGATAAACCTTTCTTACATTTATTTTTATATTTAATGATAAAATTCCTTAGTCTACACATTTTGCCGATATATCGATATTACAAAAACGTATTGCAATACGATATTTTTTGACATTGTATTGCAATATATCGAAATATCGATAGTATTGCCCCGCCCTAAAAGTAATTGCAAATACAAAATGGGGGGGGGGGATAAAAATGCTATTTTAAGATCCAAGTTAGAATATGGCTGTATTGTATATTGCTCTGCAAGAACTTCATAAATAAAAAACACTGTGCCGGATAATTATGCCCCCTCAAAAGTGGCATTTTGGCGCCCGCCAAATTCTCATTTCACATAAAAATCATGTATACCAAGTGGTAGACCATCACTCACAGAGTTCATAACTACCTTTGTTACAGGTAAATCTCACCTGTCAGGTGAGATAATCACCTTTGAACAAAAAATTCCCATGGGAAAAATAAAGTTCCTGTAGGAAAATCTGAAATCCTATTCCTAAGGGATATTATCAAAATCCTGCAGGATTTCTTAATTTCCTGCAGGATATTTAAAAATTCCTGTAGGACTTTAATTTACTATGGGAGAATTTAATTTCCTAAGGGAATTTATTATTCTAAAGGAGAAAAACAAATCCTATGGGAGGAAATATATCCTATAGGGAAAAAAATTCTCCTAAGGGAATTTTTTTCTCCCTTAGGATTTAAATTTCCCATAGGATTAAAATTCCCATAGGAATTTGAGAGTTATTCCTGTAGGATTATTTTTTGTGCCATCTTCTTCTTAATTTTATAATCTTAGTTTTAAAAAAAATCCCTTAGGAATTAAAATATTACTCCGATAGGATTTTTTGTATCTACCCATTTTGAGTATGTTGTACTGTTTCCTCTTATTTGTGTGTGGATGTCAGTGTTTAACAAGAACATTATTAAAAAACCTTGAAATTCCAAATGTAGGTCATCATGAACTACATTTTGGTTAAAACACTCTGAAGACCTATGATGCATCAACTGACAAAGGATGATGATTCTAAGCCAATAAGTACCTGAGAGTGACCTACTTTTAAGTTGACATTATCTGAAGACCCAGGATGCATAAACTGACAAAGTTTGGTGATTCTAAACCAATAAGTACCTGAGATATTTCAATATAGCAATAAAATTCAAAAAGAAGGTCACTGTGACCTTCTTTTTGGTCGACATTATCAGAAGATCCAAGATACATCAACTAACAAAGTTTGCTAGGTATCATAATAAATTCTTTTATTTAGACAGGATAGCACAGGCTATTAGTACATAATACTAGTTTACATTGTGGTCCTGTATAAAACAAGGTAAAATAAGGTATTCCTCATATGTAAAATTTCGTTGCCCTATTGTGGCCCCATCCTACCACTAAGGGTCATGATTTCATTGATTTGAATAAAATTCATCTACACTACCTAGGGATGTTTCCATATCAAAAAGATTGTCATGGTTTTGCTTTACTCGAAAATAGGATTTGAAATTTTTTTTACATATAATTGTTTTGTAAAAACTTTGATCCTATATTGTGACAAACTTGAATCTATACTGCAAAATAATACTTCCATATCAAAATAACTAATCAAATCTTTGTTGTTCTTGATAAAAAGATTTTTTTAAAAACACTACATGGTATTCCTATGTAAAATTTTGATCTCCTATTCAGTATTGTGGCCCATCCTAACCCCTGGGGTCATGATATGAACAAACTTGAATCTACACTATGTAATAAATGTTTCACACAAGTTTCAACTTTTCTGGGCCAATGGTCCTTGAGAAGGTATTTGAAAGATGACTACAAACTGACAAATATTCATTTTTTATTATCTCTCCTTTAACATGTTTTAAGAGTGTGCCATTATTTGAACAAATCTTATTTAAAATTCTAACACTGACAAGATAGCCCTAATTCGACACTCCAAATGTTATCAGATAGACAGTTATGTGACAGAATGTGACCTAACGTGTGCAAGTTGTGTTAATTCGTTTGCGCGGTACTAACCATGCTAACCGTAGGCCGTACTTACAGTTTGACACATTCAAGGCACTTCCGTCTGCTAACTTTGGGTCTTGGTCAAGTTGGTGGTGATGTTAATGGAGTAATTAACACAGGTTAAATCAAGAAACTCAAACAGAATGATTTACACTTGCATGAATTATCCCTTCGATCTTCTTCTGTTCTTATTCTTACTTTCGATTTCAAAGCGTTTTACTTTCAGCACACCTCGGACGATTACATCAATTGATGTAGGGTACCGTAGTCAGCCGAGGTGAGCCGAATGAGCGTTTCACGGTGTACACTATATTTCATGCCCCCGTAATCGAACTCGGGGTTATAATTTTTTTTTTCTAATTTGTACAGGTATCATAACATTTACAAACTCATCCTGTTTAATTTGTGTTTTATATTGTTATAAAATAAGACCTACTGAAGCTGAAAATATAGATATTTAGAATTTAATTTTTAAAATTAAAAAATGGACTTGCAATTTACAAATGCTTAGAAAGTTTTTAATGTAAAAAATAATCGTAATAACTTGAATATGCGACACAAAGGGAATTATTGCTGTGTTCTTGTTTTATTTTGAATAGTAAAAACAAAATTAATGTTTCCATTGGAGGGGGTGTTATAGCAAACTACAGTATATAATGTAAATCACATTTTCAAGGACACTGCGATTTAAAAAAAAATACATGTCCGCCTAAAGATCTCATGAAAAAGGAATTTCCGTGTTTTGCGTGAAAATAGAGAAAAACCTTTTTACCAGAGCAAAGTTTGTAAAAACAGGGACCTATATCACTGCCGGGCGGATCTAGAGGGGGGGTCGGTGGTTGGAACCCCACCCTATTTTATTTTTGTACACAGAGAGGGGGAGATTTTTCTGTAATACAGATTTTATACGTCTAATAATTTTATTATCTAATGTTTTACGCCGAATCGGCTATATAATTTGAAGAAAAAAATCTGTCCTTTCTGTTCGCTATCAAAGATCTGTATATTTTTGCGTATATTTGATTTTTTCCTTTGTGTGCCTGTACCTTGACAACCCCGGCTACGGGCTTCGACCACACACAAGTAACATGCAAGGAAGATTCCGGCGAACTTTAGCTACACCATTTTTGGACCATCTTCAGAAGTAACTAACTTTTCGAAGTATGCATAAAATATTTTTAATCAATGACGAAGAGAAAGGTTCAAAATGTTCCTGACTAGAGTAGAGTGCAGATGGAGGGGGGATTCTGACTGTAGCTCTCCAGTGAGTCCGGTCTGTCAAAATATTTTTTTTCGGAGAGCTACAATAATGTCTCTAACGCAAAATATACTGATATAATTGTCTCAAAACCTACACATCAAATAAACAATTTGAAGGAACTAATCGTAGTCATTTTACCAGTATATAGTTAGGGACCTATAAACTAGTATATACAGGGGCAGATCCAGCAATCGTTGAAAAGGGGGGGGGTCCAGGTCGGTGTCCCCAGCACTCATGCAACAGTTCCTGTAACTTTTCTGTTCGGTACATTACTTTTAAATGCCTGAATCTGCGTATTTTCCGGAAACAAAAAATAAGGAGGGAGCTTCTAAAACATAATATTATTAAAACTAAAGCAAAAGATTATTCTCAGAATGCTTCGTGCATTTAATTAATTCTAATTTAATTAATATTTTATTATTTAACGTAAGATTACATAATTGGATTGGACATCAGGCATGGCCAATTTAAGTCCTCTCCAATGCTTCTTGCAGATGTAAATTAAGAGAGAACTTGCATCATGATACAAAAGTAAGGATTTTTTTTAAAGAGTAGAGGCGTACTGTAAGACGATGTCAATCCCCCGCTCTTAGAAAAAAACGCAGAAGGATAAAACGTACGCTGAACTAGGACCTGAGGTCCCCTGCTCAGTTCACGACTATCGGGCCTGTTTACTCCGCTATAAAATGTAGTGCGTTGCATTCGTAAAGTGAAAATAAAATAAATCGTAATACTGTGAAGCCTTTAAAGTGTAAAACAAACAACTTTTTAAAAGGAATGACCATCTGATGGGTATTAGAAAAGATAGAGGGGGTGGAGGGTGGGTGCTGAGCAACATTAATTGCAATTTTATGCGATATATGATATATCAGCGTTTAACATTTATGGATTACGTTAGGTGACCTGTGGTCTCCCCTATGATTTTATTCCATGTAACGTTATAGTACACATCAGTAGGGGACAACAGTAAGGTGACCAGAGAACAAGTAATATTGTACATCAGTAGGGGGACCAGAGGTCACCTTATATTGTACATCAGTAGGGGGACATCAGTAGGGAGAGCAAAGGTCACCTTGTATAGTACATAAGTAGGGGGACCAGAGGTCACCTTAAACTGTACATCAGTAGGGGAACAAGAGGACACCTTAATGTACATCAGTAGGGGGACCAGAGGACACCTTATTTGTACATCAGTAAGAGGACCAGTGTGTCACCTTATATAATACATCATTAGGTTGACCAGAAGTCACCTTATACTGTACATCAGAAGGGTACATCAGTAGGGGGACCAGAAGTCACCTTATACTCTTCATCAGTAGGGGGACCAGAGGGCATCTTATACTGTACATCAGTAGGGGGACTAGAGGGCATTTTGAATTCTACATATGTAGGGGGACCATAAGACACCTTATATTGTACATAAGTAGGGGACAACAGAAAAGGGGCCAGGGAACACCTTATATTCTACATCAGTAGGGGGACCAGAGGCACACCTTAAATTGTACGTCAGTTGGGGGACCAGAGGTCACTTTATATTGTACATCATTTGGGGAACCAGAGGCAACCTTATATTGTACATTAGCTGTAGTAGGGGGACCAGAGGTCACCTTAAATTGTACATCAGTAGGGGGACCAGAGGTCACCTTATACTGTACATCAGTAGTGGAGATCAGAAGGAGAGCAGAGGTTACCTTTAATTCTAAATTTTTAGGGGGACCAGAGGTCACCTTATACTTTACATCAGTTGGGGGACCAGAGGTCACCTTAAATTGTACATCAATAGGGGGACCAGGAGTCACTTTATATTGTACATCATTTGGGGGACCAGAGGCAACCTTATATTTAACATCAGTAGGGGAACCTGTGGTCATTTTATATTGAACATCAGTAGGGGACCTGTGGTCACCTTATATTGAACATCAGTAGGGGACCTGAGGACACTTAATATTACACTTTACATCAATAGGGGGACCAAAGGTAACCCTGTATTGTTCATCAGTAGGGGGACCAGAGGTCACCTTATATTGTCATCAGTAGGGAGACTAGAGGAAACCTTATAATGTACATCAGTACACTTTAGATCAATAGGGGACCAGAGGGCACCTTATATTGTACATCAGTAGGGGGACTAGAGGTTACCTTATATTGTATACCGGTATCAATAGGGGGACCAGAAGTAACCTTATAATGTGCATCAGTAGGAGGACCAGAGGACACCATATATCGTACATTGGTAGCGGGACTAGGGGTCACCTTATGTTGTACATCAGTAGGGGGACTAGATGACACCTTATAATGTACATCAGTAGGGGGACCAGAGGGCACCTTATATTGTACATCAGTAGGGGGACCAGAGGACACTTTATATTGTACATCAGTAGGGGGACCAGAGGACACCTAATATTACACTTTAGATCAATAAGGGGACCAGAGGGCACCTTATAGTAGGGGACGTCAGTAGGGTGACTAGAGGTCACCTTATATTGTACATCAGTAGTGGGACCATAGGACACCTTTTATGTACATCAGTAGGGGGAACAGAGGTCACCTGATATTGTACATAAGTAGGGAACATCAGTAGGGGGACCAGGGGTCACCTTATATTTTACAAAAGTAGGGGGACCAGGGGTCACCTTATATAGTACAACAGTAGGGGGCCAGGGGTTACCTTATATTGTACAAAATTAGGAGGACGAAAGGACACCTTATATTGTACATCAGTAGGAGATAACAGTAGGGGGACCAGAGGTCACCTTTTATTGTACATCAGTAGGGAGACAGAGCCTTCAGTTCAGTTTTAACGTTCGTTACTAGGTTGACCAGAAGTAAACTAATATTGTACAACAATAAGTTGACCAAAATTCACCTTATATGTTATTTCATTATGGAGACTTATGGTCATCTTTATATTGTACAACAGAAGGGGGACCATAGGTCACCTTATACTGTACAAAAGCAGATGTCAGATTATATTGTACATCATAAGGGGAAACGGAGTCACCTTATACATCAATAGGGGGTCAGAGGTCACCCTATGTTGTAGATCATTATGAAGCCTTAGGTCACTCTATATTTTATATCACAAGGGGGACCAAAGGTCACCTTGTATTGTACATAAATAAGGAGACCAGTGGTCCCCTTTGTTGTACATTTTTAAAGAATTAAATCAGACATAAAAAATATTATATGAATGCAGAGAGATAAAGCATCAACGATTCTAGACTCGTCTTAACCAACAGACACCTAAAAAGAAAACAAGGGCGGACCAGTGGGTACAGATAAAATGCATATTAACGAGATGCTAGACATTCACTTAAGAACACGACAAGAGGCCTATGGATCTTATAGGTCATTTTAACATCTTGTAAAACTTTAAAACTTTCATTTCAAATAAGCGGTAATAATTAGCAATAATTAGTAGTGCTCATTGACCACAAAAACCCTCATCCTGAGGTCATACATTTCACAATTTTGAAAAAAAGGACCATTGTTCATAAAAAAAATTGGTTTAATTTCAAAGCATTAATTCAATTACAGTATTGTCTACAAATGACATGGTACCCATGAGCCAGGGGCCTTGAAATTTATAATTCTGGAAGACACTCCCTTGCTTATCATAACTATATGTAGTTAGTTTAATTAATATCCAGGAGCAGAGAGGAAGATTTTTTTTAAAGAATTAAGGAGGCTGGGGGACAACAAATTAACCACAAATTAACCATCAGTTTTAACTTATTTTTTTTTTAGATACGGTATCATAAGCTGTCAACTACCATTTGGCAAAGAAAAAATTCATATTTTAGTTTTTAAAATTTGATCATTTTTGTATATCTTTATATGGAGCTCTTCTTTTAAAGGAGATCAAAATAGTCTGAAAATGGCTGCCACCCCTCAGCCTTTTTAATGAATATAAACTTTACAGTTTATATAGCCCCAGCGTAACACTGGAACCCCTGACCTTTGGGTCACGAATTTCAAAACTTTGGAGAGAATACCCTTCCTCATCACAACTTTGCATGTAGTTAGTTTGTTTAATATCCAGGGGCAGAGGGAAATATTTTCAAAGAATAAATGCATTTCATAATTATTATTATTGCAGTTATGGGTATTTCCTGTGTGAACAGAATGGTGTATCTGTGTGGTTTTTATGTCACGTGACATGGTCATATAAATAGCAGGTGCGTGCTTAAAAAGTTACTCTACCGCTCGTACAGAACGTGTAAGGAATGGAAACCAGTAAATTAGGCACACACACATATATATGTATGTATATAAGTATTATTTAATGATTAAAAATAACGTGTGTTGAAATGAATACAAATGTGTTAAATTTGTAATAAGCTCTGACGAGCAGCATTCCATACATATGAGTTGATTATTCTTTCAATACAGAATAAAAAGTATAATTAATTTATATTCGGACAGACGAAGTGAGAGAGATTATAAATTAATATAAATTTTATAGCCCTGTCCTAACCCCAGGGCCCCTGACCCTGGGACAATGAATTTCACAATTTTGGTATGGAGTCAATGCTTATAATAATTATGCCAACAGTTCGACGGCTTGATGTTAATGAGTAAAGAAGAGTTTGAAAGATTTCATCAGTTGTAGTAATTACGCCCAAACATTCTTGCCTTAGGGGGTGGAGGGCAGGGACCATGAATTAAAACAAATTTCCCTTTCACCCATAGATGCTTTATGCCAAAATTGGTTGTAAATGGTTGAGGGATTACAGAGAAAAGCTGAAAATGTTCAAATGTTAACGCACAATGCACAGCGCACGACGCCAGAAAAAAAACTGATAGCAATAAGTCACGTGCGTTCATTCAGGTGACCAAATAAGGAGTCCTTTGGTCTCAATATTTATGTAAAATATTAGGTGTCTTCTGGTCTCCCTGTTGACTTACAATATAATATTATAAGATGACCTCTGGTCTTCTTATTGATGTAAAATATAAAGTGTCTTCCGGTTTCTTCATTGTCGTTCAAAAGAGTGTTATCATTAGTTTTTAATGATGTACAATATAATGTGACCTCTTGTCCCCCTACTGATGTACAAATTACGAGGGCTGTTCAATAAATAATGTCCTGAACTGTATGACATACAATACTGAGCTTGAATTTATAACAATTGATGTGACTACTTTTCATCACATAGTTTAATTGTGAGAAGCTGGAAAACAAGGGTATTCGAGACACTGCATTAAAAATGAATTGTAAAGAATCAGTAAACTAAAGTAAAATTAAACCGTCCATTAAAGCTGCTGTAAAATTTGTTAAGAATCCCAAAGAAATACTCACTGAAATATGTAAAAATTTACTGCAATCAATGTTTGTTTTATAGACAATTGAGCAGGTGGATTTCACTGATAAAATGTATATAATGGGCATCAAAAATGAATACCGTACTTGCAAACAAAATTAAACAAATAATGTACTGTTTGCCAAATTTCAACAAATAATCACTGATGGTGTATGATTTACTATACGACACATAGCAAAGATTGGAGGCGTACAAGGCTAGGACAATTCCGCGCTCTGAAAAAAGATATTTCTCAATTGGAAAAGTAGTATTTTTTCAAAATTTTATGGTTTATATCATCTTTTACATATCAAATTCTTTATTTCATTGTTTTAATAATTTATGAATAATTTATTTTTATTCATATTTTTATGACATTTGAAAAAAAAAAATAAATAAAATAAAAAGAAAAAGCTTCATGTATGATTCGAACTCTCTTCATAGCTCAGGTTTAGTCCAAGACCAACCGCTTTAACCACTACCGGTACGCTACGAAGTATATGCACTATTGACGTCTTTCAGTGTGATTTAAATGGACGGGTTTGTAACATTTCCATCATTTAAGCGTTCACGAAGAATGGAGACGTGACCCATTCATGTTCAAAATTCGTTTTTTATAGCTCTATTAAACCCATTTTCCACTAAATATGCTTAACTGTCAACTCTTTGAAATAAATATTATCAAATGATAAGTCGTTCAGAAAAATAAAATGATAAAATATTTTGAAGATGACATTACTGAGAACATGATTTTAGAAAAATATAGCTTTTTTGTGGATTTTGAAAATTGAAAAACATTTTGTCTTGGGCGGGTGATTGTACACGCCTTATACGCCCTCTTTCAAAATACACATCATTTCGGGGGTAGTTCACACTGTTTTAAAAACGTTTGACAGAAAAAAAAGCTTATTACTCAAAAGTAACCCTAAAAAAATGAGTGAAAACGACTGCATATAAGAATATATGAACAATTATTAAAAATATCAGTAATTGTAGTTATCCACGTTTATTTGAATTTCAAACAGATAATGAAACTTGAATCCATTGCTTAAAACCCTCAAAACAAATTTACAATAAGATATACTTGACAAAAAAAAGCAAAGGTCTAAGAAGAGCAGAGAATTGCAAGAGCACAAGGATAGATTTATAGGCAATTTTCTTAAATATTAGTGGTCTTATTGTTCAAATTCGTATTCGGGGATGCAGTTTGATTTCTGGAGGAATCTAGAAAGCAATTTTTTGGCAAAAAATCAAAAGGTTAATGAGAATAAGGAATCCACAACATAAGATTTTTTCCATGACAGCGTCCAAACCCGAAAGCACTGAAGAGTAAAGGAGTCTTGGGGATAAACAACAGTTAATGTTCATTCACGTTAACAATATTCGCCAGATCTTTCGCCTTTTGACTTGTTCCATTTGCCAGACTTGAGAAAACGCCTTTCAGAGGGAAGAAACAAGTCCAGGAAATCATAGGATCTGCAATAATCCAGTATACAAAGGTTCATACCAGAAAATGAGTTCGAAAAACAATTGAAAATGAATCAGAAATTGGATAAAAATGTTACTTACATGTGTTTTAATGAAAAGATAATTTTAGGTTAAATCATTATAACTAAATTATTGAAAGGCGACTTTTGTTTCTTTCCGAGCACCGAAGACATTATTAAACGACCCTTGTATAAGGTGACCTACCGATGTACAATATCAGGTGTCCTCTGGTCCCCCTACTGATGTACAATATGAGGTGACCTCTAGTCCCCCTACTGATGTACAATATACGGTGACCTTTGGTCCCCCTACTGATGTGCAATATAAAGTGGCCTCTGATCCCCTTACTGATGTACAATACAAGGTGACATCTGGTCCCCCTTCTGATGTAAAATATGAAGTGACCACTGGAGTTTTATGTTTACAATCGACTACTGACTTTTACAATTTAAACAATGATTTACTCCATTACTTAAAATGTAAAAGCCAGCTGTCTAATGTAAAAGTAAGTCTCTTCATCAAACTCCATTAGTCCTCCTACTGATGTATAATATAAGGTGACCTCTGGTCCCCTTACTGGTCCCCTACTGATGTACAATATGAGGTGACCTCTGGTCCCCCTACTGTTGTACAATATAAGGTGGCCTCTGGTCCTACTGATTCACAATATTAGGTGACCCCTGGTCCCCCTGCTGATGTACAATATAATATGTACAATATAAAGTGTCCTTTGATCTCCTTACTGATGTACAATATAAGCTGACCTCTGGTCCTTCTGCTGATGAACAATATAAGCTGACCTCTTGTCCTACTACTGATGTACAATTTAGGTGTCCTCTGGTCCCCTTATTGATGTTCAATATAAGGTGACCTCTGATCCCTCTACTGATGTACAGTAAAATATTAGGTAACCACTAGTCTCCGTACTCATGAAAAATATCGGGTGACCTCTGGTCCCCGTACTTATATACAATATAAGGTGTCCTCTGGTCACCCTACTGATGTAAAATATAAGGTGAACCTGGTACAACTGCTAATGATCAATATAAAGTGACCTCTCATCCCCTTACTGATGTACAATTTAAGGTGACCTCTAGTCCCCTTTCTGGTGTTAAATATAAGGTGTCCTCTGGTCCCGCTACAGATGAACAGTACAATATTAGGTGACCACTATTCCCCGTACAATATAAAATTACATCTGGTCATCCTTCTGATGTTAAATATAAGGTGACCTCTGGTCCCCCTACTGATGTACAATAAAAGGTGACCTAAGGTATCCCTGCTCGTACATATGTAACTTCTGGTCATCCTTCTGATGTTTAACATAAGGTGACCTCTGGTCCCCCCTACTTATGTACAATATAAAGTGACCTCTGGTTCCCCCTACTGATGTTCAATACAAGGTGAACTCTGTTTCTCCTACTGATGTACAATATGAGGTGACCTCTGGTCCCCCTACTGATGTACAACATAAGGTGTCCTCTGGTCCCCCTACTGATGTACAATATAAGGTGTCCTCTGGTTCCCTTATTGGTGTACAATATAAGGTGACCTCTGGCCCCTCTACTGATGTACAGTACAATATAAGGTGACCACTAGCTCCCGTATTAATGTAAAATATCTGGTCCCCGTAATGATGTACAAAATAAGGTGTCCTCTGGTCCCCCTACTGATGTACAATAAAAGGTGACCCCTTTTCCCCCACTGATGTACAATTTAAGGTGTCCTCTGGCCCCCCTACAGATGTATAGTATAAGGTGTCCTCTGGTCTCCCTACTGATTTACAAGAGAGGACCTTAGGTCCTTCTGCTGATGTACAATATAAGATGACTGATGTACAGTACAATATAAGGTGACCTACTGATGTACAATAAAAGGTGACCCCTTTTCCCCCACTGATGTACAATAAAAGGTGTCCTCTGGTCCCCCTACAGATGTATAGTATAAGGTGTCCTCTGGTCCCCCTACTGATATACAAGAGAGGACCTCAGGTCCTTCTGCTGATGTACAATATAAGATGACTGATGTACAGTACAATATAAGGTGACCACTAGCTCCCGTATTAGTGTAAAATATCTGGTCCCCGTAATGATGTACAAAATAAGGTGTCCTCTGGTCCCCCTACTGATGTACAATAAAAGGTGACCCCTTTTCCACCACTGATGTACAATAAAAGGTGTCCTCTGGTCCCCCTACAGATGTATAGTATAAGGTGTCCTCTGGTCCCCCTACTGATATACAAGAGAGGACCTCAGGTCCTTCTGCTGATGTACAATATAAGATGACCTCTGGTCCTACTACTAATGTAAAATATAAGGTGTCCTCTGGTCCCGCTACAGATGTACAGTACAATATTAGGTGACCACTAGTCCCCGTACAATATAAAGTGACCTCTGGTCCTTCTGCTGATGTACAATATACGATGACTTCTGGTTTTACTACTGATGTACAATATAAGGTGACCTCTGGTCTCTCTACTGATGTACAGTACAATATTAGGTGACCAATAGTCCCCGTATTAATGTAAAATATCGGGTGACCTCTGGTCCCCGTATTGATGTACAATATAAGGTATCCACTGGTCCCCCTACTGATGTATAGTATAAGGTGTCCTCCCCCCCCCCCCAACTGATGCACAATATAAGGTGCCCTCTGGTCTCCCTACTGATGTACAATATAAGGTGTCCTCTGGTCCCTCTACTTATGTACAGTACAATATTAGGTTACCTGTAGTCCCCCTATTGATGTACATTATAGGGTGACCTCTGGTCCCCCAAATGATGTACGATATAAGGTATCCCCAGGTCCCCCTATTATGTGCAATAAAAGATTACTTTTGGACCCCTATTGATTTAAAATGTAAGGTAACCTATGATCCCTCTGATGATGTACAATATAAGGTGACAACTGGTCTCCCTAATGATGTTAAATATAAGGTGGCCTCTGGTCCCCCTACTGATGTACAATGTAAGGTGATCTTTGGTCCCCCTATTGATGTAAAATATTAGGTTACCTCTGGTCACCCTTTATTATCTTCACGTTTCTGCTAATATAATTTATATATTAGAAAGTTGATCTTTATAAAGTTATAAATATGATTATTTTGGAGTAAGACAAAGAAAATTGTCTATCATATAAAATTCAATTAATATATAAGGTGACCTGAGGTCTCCGTATTGATGATATCGATGAATTTACTTTTGTGCCTTTAATGCCTGGAGAGTTCCTAGAATGTTTTATTACTATGCAAAATGACGAACTATTTGCGGGGGACCCCAGGTCCTAGTTCAGCGTACGTTTTATCCTTCTGCGAAAAAAACATTTGACATTTCTCAACTCTAAACGTTCATGAAAGCTATATTTTTAAAATTTATACGATGTATATCATGATCTTTAATTTACACAATTCATTTAATTCTGTATTTCATTGTTTCAAATTTTTATTAATAATTTATTTTTAGGTCACCTGAGTAAACTCAGGTGACCTATTGCTATCCGTTTTCGTCCGTCGTCGTCCGTCGTGTGTCGTGTGTTGTGTGTCGTGTGTCGTGTGTTAACATTTGAACATTTTCAGCTTCTTCTCTGCAACCACTGAACCAATTTCAACCAAATTTGGCACAAAGCATCTATGGGTGAAGGGGAACAAAAATTGTGAATTTCATGATCCCTGCCCCCCTGGGGCCTGAGGGGTGGGGCCAAAACCACTAAAATTAATGCAATCTTTAAAAATCTTCTTCTTTACTCCTGGACATCAAGCAGTCAAACTATTTGCATGATTGTAATCAGCTTTGAGTCCTCTACCAAAATTGTGAAATTCATGGCCCTGGGGTCAGGGGTTCTAGTGCTAGGGCGGGGCTAAATAAGTAGGTAGTGAAAATGCATTATTTCTTTGAAAATCTTCTTCTCTGCTCCTGGGTATTAAATAAACCAACTAAGTACATAGTTATGATGAGCAAGAGTGCCTCTACCAAAATTGTGAATTTTATGGCCCCAGGGTCAGGGTTCTGGTGTTAGGGTGGGGCTCTATTGATTATATAGTAAAAATACATGATTTCTTTAAAAATCTTCTTCTCTGCCCCTGGGTATTAAATAAACCAAGTAAGTAAATAGTTATGATGAGCAAGAGTGCCTCTACAAAAATTGTGAATTTTATGGCCCCAGGGTCAAGGGTTCTGGTGTTGGGTGGGGGGGGGCTCTATTGATTATATAGTGAAATTACATGAATTCTTTGAAAATCTTCTTCTCTGCTCCTAGGTATTAAATAAACTAACTAAGTGCATAGTTATGATGAGCAAGAGTGCCTCTACAAAAATTGTTGTGAATTTTATGGCCCCAGCATCAATGGTTCTGGTGGGGGGGGGGGGGCTTTATTGTTTATAAAGTGAAAATACATGAATTCTTTGAAAATCTTCTTCTCTGCTCCTAGGTATTAAATAAACTAACTAAGTACATAGTTATGATAGGCAAGTGTTCCTCAACCAAGATTGTGAATTTTATGGCCCCAGGGTCAAGGGTTCTGGTGTGTGTGTGTGTGGGGGGGGGGGCTCTATTGATTATATAGTGAAAATATGTGAATTCCTTGAAAATCTTCTCTGCTCCTAGGTATTATATAAACTAACTAAGTGCATAGTTATGATGAGCAAGTGTGCTTCAACCAAAATTGTGAATTTAATGGCCCTATCATCAAGGGTTCTGGTGTTGGGGGGGGGGGGCTCTATTGATTATATAGTGAAATTACATGAATTCTTTGAAAATCTTCTTCTCTGCTCCTAGGTATTAAATAAATTAACTAAGTGCATAGTGATGATGAGCAAGAGTGCCTCAACCAAAATTGTGAATTTTATGGCCCCAGGGTCAAGGGTTCTAGTGTTGGGGGGGGGCTCTATTGATCATATGGTGAAAATACATGAATTCTTTGAAAATCTTCTTCTCTGCTCTTAGGTATTAGATAAACTAAGTAAGTGCATAGTTATGATGAGCAAGAATGCCTCTTCTAAAATTATGAATTTCATTGCCCTAGGGTCTGGGGTTCTGGTGTATAAGGGTGGGGCTCTATTGATTATATAGTGAAAATACATTAAATCTTTGAAAATTTTCTTCTTTGTCTCTGGGTATGAAGCAGATGAACTACCTATATAGTTATGATGAGCAAGGGCCCTAATCTTGCAGAATTGTGAATTTCAAGGCCCCAGGGTCGGGGGGGGGGCTCTACTTATATACTGAAAATGAATTAATTGTTTGAAATCTGGTCCTTTGTATTTATAAAACATTTATTTACTTTTTGATAGGCAATTTTAAGGGTGCCTTTTAAAAATTTGTGCAACCTAGGGACAGGGGTTTATGTCAGAGTGTTAGGGGCACTACTGATTATTGGTGAATATTACTGATTAGTTGGAGTGCATTTTTGTTCCCCTACCCTGCGTATGGGTATTCAGTAACCAAGCTAAGCAACTGCTAAGTTTATTGTTATGATGATCAATAGTGCCCTTTCAAAATTGTGAATGCCATATAGCATCTGGCTTAAAACATGAATCAAATTCAATACACTGTCACTGGAAAGTTGTTGCATAATGCTCAGGTGACCTATAAGGCCCGTGGGCCTCTTGTTCCAATCATGTGTTTTAAGATATGTGAAAACAAAACAAAAAAGAGCTTGACGCATGATACGAACTCTCTCTCTCTCCATAGCTCAGGGTTTGGCACAAGACCGACCGCATAAACCAGTGCTACGCTAGAAGTATATGCATTATCGAAGTCTTTCAGAGTGATTTTAAATAAACGTGTTTTTTGAAGCGTACATTTTTTCAGAAATGATCGATTTTCATGTAGACACACACACACACACAAACTACTAAACTTCAAGTCTTTTGAAAACATTGTTACGGCCTGTTTTACTACGGGCACCTGTCCTAACGTGTCATATCAAGTGGAGACACGTGCCGCGAAGACACCTGTCACTGTGTATTTTTTGTATATATATGTGATTTGAGAGAGTTTTCTAGCTAAAGAGAACAAAGGGCTGTTGTCGTGCTAGTACACACACAGTCTCCGCAAGATGATGAATTGTGGGGGTTTTTCAATCATTAAAAATTATTGTATAATAATTCATAAGTTACACAAAGGAATAAAATAACCTACATTTATTTTAAAAAGTTCACTGAAAGAACAACTATTTAGAACTTAAGATTTCAATTTTTATTACTGATTTAAAATAAAACTGTCCTGTTTAAAAATTAAATAATTTTCTAAAATATTTTACATGATTTTGTTTTCCCTAAGAAAAACCGTTACGGCTTTTGAAGTTGGCCCTATGCTAGGGCCTTATATCAAAAGAATTGCATGTGCAGTTTCTGTTGATATCATTGCAGCCCGGAGGACCAGGCTGCTCTATACATATAAGTTTCAGTGTTGGTGTATGGGGGTTGAGGTGGGAGAAGTTATTCAGAATTAAAGGTTTTCTAAACATTAAAAATATTGTTAATCAGAGTGTTCTTTCCCTTTATAATTAAAAGATGCATAATATATTTTCTTCCATAAAGTATTTGTAAAAATATATTTGCTTTGATATTTAATGTAAAAAGTTGTTTTTCATTAAATACTCTCGAAAAAACGACAGGTCCCTTTTTTTTAGAACATCGAATTTTACTTATCGCATAAAAACGTATTCTACACAGTTCGTATTTTATACATGTATTCTTAACGTGAAATACATTTTTGAAAATAGGACTAGGTGATGCATAAGTATAGTTTCAATTTATATTTTATGCAGCCAACATTTACTTGAGTAATTGATAAAATTTTAAAAGGGTATCGTTTTTGTTCAATTTTCATCCGGTTTAAGTTTTCAAAATTTTCTCAACTATCGCTCCATCATTTAGACGCATGCCTTTTTCACACATATCGAAGCGGTTTAATGATCAAGACTCATTTCCATTGTTTACTTTATTTATTTCCAGGGCGACAATTGATGGTTACGTCAATGTTTTCTTGTTATATAAAGATGTGAAGTTTGTCAATACTAAAACAAACATTTCTTCATCTACGATGTCCACTACTTTATGTTAATTCGCCGATATGTTGTATTAATTTACTCTTTTAAAGAAAAAGATGCGTGTTCTTATACAATGAAGCGCACTGAAGTGGTAAAATTTTCCCTTTGGACGAAACGTTCTGAGTCATGTTTTGAACGTCAATTATAACATAACGACACGCCCATTTCTTTAGAAACGAGAAAGGAATATTCGTCGTAATGTTTTAGGACACTACACTTTCGGCGACAAGCAACATGAGTTACACTGAAATGAAGATTTTTAAATAAGAAAGAGCTATGTATAGAGTTCCCGCCTTATGTAAAACACGCATTGCATCGAATTTGTACATAATTATGATTTTATCATGTTTATTGGAGTTAGCATAGCACATGTATCAGTCGAACACGTGCTTACTCTGTGTTTATGTAGACCGTCAATTTCATTGGCTATTATATTTACAAAATACCTGTTATACAGGTATTCGATTGAATCATTTGACCGATTTTTCTTTTCTATAGAAATGAGTGTGTCTAAAGATAGCTCAAAACGTTCCATCCAAACAGAAAATTTTACCACTTCAATGCGCTTCATTGTATTTGACCATAGACTCGATCAAACTACAGGCCTGTAGGAAAGTAATTTCCGTTTGGGTAACGGTAATAAACTTACCGGAATTTTTTTTAACTAGTATAATTATACCTTACCAGATTCCCTAACGAAAAAAAATTACATTAGAAACGATACAGGGCGGGACCAGCTAAAACTGTGTGTATAAGTACAGCCCTACACATTAACTAATAAATATCTAGATGACTTTCGAGACAATCTTTCCAGTGGGCTCACTTATACCCGTCACGACTAAAATACTGAATTGCAATACTGTTAATTTTCCTGCCTTTGATTAGATATTAATTTTGTTCCACCCTATGATAACTCTCCTTGAAAAAAGGTTTTCAACATTCTGATACCTTAAACTATTTTACATGTTAAATGATGTGGGAAATTTATTTACGATATACTGTGCACCACTTAGAGCAGACTGACAGTATACTGAGTGTATATATTTTGCTTTCAAATATTTCTACTTTGATTTTTCTGGATTATAGTTTTGATATTTTTCACTAATACACAATAAGATTGCCATTTTCCTAAGTATTATGAACAAAGTTAAAATTTGTTAAAGTGAAAGGACGTATCAATAAAACCCGTCCAGAAATATTCAATAACTATGTTTTGATGGTAAATGCTATAATTGCAATATATAATTTTATACAGAAAATAATTTAATTTGAGAAAATATTTACAGCAAATCTATGTCTATGCGCGTTTAAGAAGATCGATGTCCATCGTTCATATGTATAGTTTTGCTTATCGGGGGTGAGGGTCTATTCACTTCATTCTCAGTTCTCATCCAGTCCTGCAGCTTTCGCTGAAAAACACTATTGTATTTTTTCGGGGGGGGGGGGGGGGGGGGGTGTCAGTTTTATCATGTAATTATGTTTCAGTTATACATGTATTGTGAAGCACTTGTACCAGTTTTTTTTATTATACTACATGTAATATGTCGGGAGAAATAGAGATGGGGGTTTTATTTATTGATAATTAGAGTTCACGATATAATTATCCAAAGTTGATATAACTTTAATATGACCAATATTGTGGTTCCATATTATAAGTGTGGTCCAATCTAATTAAAATTAGATCCTTTGATCCGCTCACCTAAGATCGCTACACAAAGCGTGTAGCGATCTTAGGTGAGCGGATCAAAGGATCTAATTTTAATTAGATTGAAGTGTGGTCATGTCCAGCAACAGTGTCACTTTTCTGCGATTCAAAACAGCGTACCGCGAGAAAAATCCTGCTTTCCGGTGACAAATAATTGAATTATACATTAAAATATTAACTGGTCAGCTTTTTCCGCGATTCTACTCTTTGCTTTTCCGTGACATATTTTAACCTGTACCCCTTTCGATCCGTAAGCAATCTAAAACCTGTTTTTTCTTTGCTCGCCATCATCTTCGGTCTGCTACATTCACATTATAATGAGATAGTCCAAATCACTGAAATTTAAATGCATATAATTGCGCAGATAACTGAATAACACGTACATGTACATTCGAAAATCAATTCTGAGTGAAAAAAATTATCTTGGACATTTTTGACATTATTCCACCTTTGGAATAAATGTAACAGTTTTAAATTTCATAAAATATTTCTTATATGTCTCTGTTAGTAGTAAATTAATTATTTTATAATTGGTTGGGTTTACCAGTTTATTAACATCTCTTTGGTTGTTATTTAACAACACAGAGATCAATACATATTATCATAACATATATACATACATGCGTGAGCATAACATATAACATATATACAAAGTGTGCTTATAATCAAGTATTTCCATATATGTTTACATTGATGTTAACCTGGAGGTTTGACTCTCTCGTTTAAAATTTTAATAAAAGAACAGAGTTTACTCAATAGTCCAACATTTTTTGAAGAAAACAATTCATTAAATTTGATAATATTTGGTCTTGTAAAATAATATTTCGGAATGTACAATTTTCTTTCGTCTTTTAATTTTTCACAACATAAAATATAGTGGAATTCATCACCAAGATCATTTTTACATAAAAGACATATTCTATTAATTCTTTCAATACCTTCCCATCTTCCTGTTTCAATGGGTAATTTATTGTTAGCTGTTCTAAATCTAGCTAAAATTTGTTTCTTATAATTATTTAACCTGCTATCTACATAAAATTGACATCCAAAGTGTAAATTTGTAAATAGATTATATGTCACACCTTTTGAAGAATCTTTACAGGTTGAATTCCAATTTTGTTGAAACTGATCTAGTAATTTTTGTTTCAAACTTTTAATAAGCCAATTTCTATTAAATAATTGATTCTGGTTCCAAATATTACTATATCCACAATTGTCTAAAATTGATTTCAAATTCTTTAACCATTTAGATTCATGTCCATTATCAAATTTTGCACGAAGTAATTTATACATTAAAAAACAATATTTTGATTGTTTTCCATATGAAATTTTTGACCAATATGCAATAATTCTTGTTTTGATATGTATACTTAAAGGTACTCTACCTAATTCACCATAAATCATAAAATTTGGAGTACTTGGTTTTAAATGAAAAAGCATTTTACAAAATTTTAAATGTACTCTTTCTACCATTTCAACATTACCATAACCCCACACTTCACAACCATACAATAAAATTGGAACTACAATTTTGTCGAACAAATACAATTGGTCATATAAAGAAAGATGTAATTGGTTACCCTTTTTCAAAATACCATACATAGCTTTCGTTGCTCTTTCAGTAGCATATTGTTTTGTCTTAATAAATGAGCCTGTTGTTGAGAATATAATTCCTAGATATTTGAAATGTTTAACAATTTCAATTTCTTTGTTATTGTAATAAAAAACTTTATGCGGTATACGTCCCTTTGAAAAAATCATTATTTTTGTTTTTTCTATATTAACTTCTAGCTTCCATTTTTCACAATACAATAAAAAACTGTGCAACTGATTCTGTAAATCTTCGGGTGATTCCGATAGTAAAACTGTATCATCTGCATACAAAATAATCAGCATTTTTAACAAGACACCAAGTTCTTTTTCAATCTCATTTGATATTGTCGAGACACCAATATTGTTATGTGCAATTAAAAAAGATTCTACATCATTCAAGAATAAAGCAAATAAAAAGGGAGATAAGTTTTCCCCTTGTCGTACCCCTATTTTGCATGGAAAATATTCAGTGACCATATCATTAACAGCTATTCTGGATTTACTTTCAGAGTACATTTTCACTATAACTTCAAAACATTTTCCAGTAATATTATTTTGAATGAGTTTTTGCCATAGTCCTATTCTCCATACATTGTCAAAAGCAGCCTTAAAATCTATAAATGCACAATATAGTTTCTTTTTCAATAAAAAGGATAATTCGATTAGCGATTGTAAAGTAAAAATGTTATCTATTGTAGAATAATTTGATCTGAAACCCCCTTGATTTTCATTTAGTATATCATATTGCTCAGCATAATTATTTAATCGTTTAGCTAAGATGGATGTGAATAATTTACCCATGCAACTTAATAAAGTTATAGGTCTATAGTTTTCAGGGTCATTGTCGTTCCCCTTATTTTTAGCTCTACTGGTCAGAGACCAGAAGAGCTTTTGCGATAGTAATGCGTCCGTCGTCCGTCCGTCTGTCTGTCTGTCTGTCTGTAAACAATTTTTCAAAATGCTACTCCTCCTACAGTTTTGGTCTGATTTCAATATAACTTTGCACACAAGTAGACTACACTAAGATACATAATTCTATGCATCGGTTTTTGATTTCGATGAACGGTGTTACCATGGTTACTAAAAATAGAAATTTCTGTGAAAGTCTTTCAAAATGCTTCTCCTCCTACAATTTTGGTCTGATTTTAATATAACTTAGCACACAAGTAGACTACACTAAGATACATAATTCTGTGCATCGGTTTTTGATTTCGATGAACGGTGTTGCCATGGTTACTAAAAATAGAAATTTCTGTGAAATTCTTTTAAAATGCTACTCCTTCTACAGTTTTGATCCGATTTCAGTATAACTTGGCACACAAGTAGACTACACTAAGATACGTAATTCCATGCATCGGTTTTTGATTTTGATGAATGATGTTGCCATGGTTACTAAAAATAGAAATTTCTGTGAAATTCTTTCAAAATGCTACTCCTCCTACACTTTTGGTCTGATTTCAATATAACTTGGCACACAAGTAGACTACACTAAGATACATAATTCTGGGCATCAATTTTTGATTTTGGTTAATGATGTTGCCGTGGTTACTAAAAATAGAAATTTCTGTGAAAGTCTTTCAAAATGCTACTCCTCCTACAGTTTTGGTCTGATTTCAATATAACTTGGCACACAAGTAGACTACACTAAGATACATAATTCTGTGCATCGGTTTTCTGATTTCGATGAACGGTGTTGCCGTGGTTACTAAAAATAGAAATTTCTGTGAAATTCTTTCAAAATGCTACACCTCCTTAAATTTTTTTTTCTGATTTCAATATAACTTGGCACACAAGTAGACTACACTAAGATACATAATTCTGTGCATCTGTTTTTGATTTTGATCAATGGTGTTGCTGTGGTTACTAAAAATAGAAATTTCTGTGAAAGTCTTTCAAAATGTTACTCCTCCTACACTTTTGGTCTGATTTCAATATAACCTCGTACACAAGTAGACTATACTAAGATACATAATTCTGTGCATCGGTTTTTATTTTGATGAGTGGCAAGGATCATTTTTTTTACTTATTGCTGTTTTAAAGTCTCAAGTCCCAGCTGCTACTTTTCTCTTCCTTTGTTTTAAGTATAAACCAGTAGAGCTACAGTCTCGACAGAGACTTCTGGTTATAAATAGGCAATATATCACCAACAATCCAAGCTTCAGGTAAAATTGCTGAGTTAAAAACAATATTAAATAGCATAACATATACCGGTAACATAATACTAGCAGAGGATTTTATGTATTCATTATAAATTTCATCACTTCCAGAACTTTTGTTATTTTTAATATTTTCAATTGCGTGTTTTATCTCATCTTCAGTTATCACTGAGTCTAGTTCTTCATTAGTATATGTATTTCTAATCTCATTTGATAGTGGTTCGTCATTATTTACATCGCCATTATTGACGTTTTTAAAGTAATTGTAAAATTCATCAATATTAATATCACATTTTTTGTTGTTCGGCCTTTTATTAATTATTTTCCAATAACTTTTTGGATCGTTACTTCTCAGTTTTCTAATTTTTTTCATAATTAAATTTCTATGTTTTTTCATACTTTTATCCATAGTATTTTTATATTTACGTTCATTGATACGTACTTCTTTTAAGATGCTTGAACGATATTTCCTAAACATTCGTTTTGATTTCCTATATTTTTTTTGTGCTATTTTGCATTCTTTATCAAACCATTCTTTTCTTTTCTGTGGTAGTTTATTGTGAGTTTGGCGAGCATTAAATATTCCAAAAGTTGTGCGTGCCGAGTCAAGCAGTAGACCTGCAGTGTCTGAAAAGATTTCATTAACCTGGTTTTTATTTAAATCATTGATATCAATATTGCTCAAGTCATATTTTAATTTTCTTAGAACATTTAAATCAATATTTTGACAAAATTCTTCTGTTTTTTCATTATCCCATGGTTTTATCTTCTGACACGAAAAATTATTTTTATTTTTCTTACTTTCTTCTTTAGTTTGGTAGTTATCATTTGAGATATATGAGTTCACACTTATTTCACAAAGTAGTGGCATATGGATATCAGAATATAACCTATTGAATTCTAGTAAAGAAAAATTTTGCACATGTTTCAAAAATTCAACACTACATATACAATAATCGACCACACTTGATTTTGTTGTAGTAAATTTACCCTCTTCTAATCTTCCATTCAATAAATACATATTGTTATTTTTACAAAAATTTAATAAATTGTTTCCAAAATTATTCTTTGTTTTATCTAATGATTTTCGTTTCCTTGGTACATTTATCTTTCGTAATTCAAATACATTTGAGAGACAGTCTAAACTGGGATCATCTAACTCAAATTCTTGATTTGATATGTCATCTGGTTCAATAAAATCATCTCTATCAGAAGTTCTTGCATTAAAATCTCCAATTAGGCATATATGGCTAAATTCACTTTGTAAATTCAAAAATTCAAGTTCAATTTCTTCAAAAGCTTCCCTTGAACTATATATAGAACTTTCTGGTGGTATATAAACAACACCTAAAATCAAGTCTTTATCTGAATTAATTAAAGAAGATTTTAATCTTAACCAGTGAACAAATTTACAATCTGTGTGAACGATAGTTACATAATCTTTGATAGATTTTTTGTATCCAATTACAATACCACCAGAACGTCTGTTTGAAAATCCGTGCCTATTTTTAGCATCAAACAAAAAATAATTGTGATCAATCGGTGTAGTATCATCAGTTTTTGTCTCTGTAAAACACAATATATCAAAGGAAGAGATAAATGTTGAAAATTCTGGATAATTTATGCGTCTACTTAAACCACAGACATTTAATCCTAAGATTTTAAGTTTGCAATCAGTTCCAGTGGATGAATCGAGAGAGTCGGTTGGATTACTGTCCACTAAATTGTCACGTGGTAGATTTCCTCCTAGGTTATCCTACCTTTGACTTACTGAGCCGCGTCTGTTGAATGGTCGAAATTCACGGGCCATTGGAGTTAGGCGCGGATCTACGTTGTGTGGTGCAGCTGGTGCGTTATATGGGTTTTCCTGACCGAAATCTGTCGCCACGAATCGCTCGCCGTTGATATAGAGTTTATCCATAACCAGTTGCGCTTTGATGCCCTGTCGTTTAGCTTCTTTGTAATGCGGGTATAATATTTTCCGGTTATCGTTTATTTCCTTGGGAAATTGCTCGAATACACTGAAATCTGCGTTGCCTTGATCGCCTCGTTCCCGAAGATCGGTGATCACCGTGATTGCAGTTTTTCGGACCTTTTCACGATCCTTAAAGTTTACAAATTTTGCCACAACTGGCGAGTACGAGCAACGGGCGAGTAACCATTCGGCAATCCTACCATAATTATGTCAAGTCTATAATTATTTCTTGAAGAAACATGGTATAATTATGAAGGGATGAAATAATTGGGGAAAAGAAATTCTTTTTATTATTTAAATACAGCACTGAATCTCTCTCTTTACACCCTCTCTTAACATAATGTTGACTGACATGGCCCTGTTGCTGTTTACTGGCTATCGTTGAAGTTCAGGCGTGCGTAACAGTGTATATACACTGTCAGTACTTACCCTCTAAATCCCCAACTAACCCCAACTGGCATATCATTCCCAGCTACAGTAGCCCAAATTTTGAATTTCTTTATTACTCCCATCGGTGTGTTCCTGTTTTGGACACATTTTATAATTAGGTATAAAACAATAATGGTGTTAAATATGTTTTGAATATTAACAATATTATAGTCTGATTTCTGGTTAGGATTTACCTGGGTTTACCTTATTTTACCTATGTATCATGAAAAGGAAGAATAAATATTAATTCAATGTATATGAATATTTATTTGGAAAAAAGTAAATTTATTGAACACCTAACATTATATTTTAAAGAGACTGCCATATCTTGAAAAACAAATAGTTTTTAAAGCTGGTAATTCAGAAATTGACACCGATTATTATTCATGATTAATTATTTAGCATAGTTTTTTATTTTGTTATCAAAGTAATAAATGAAAACTTGTAATGCACATGCTAATTTTTGTTGTTTAATTTCTCATTTTATTTCAAATTCTTTCCTATACGTTCATGTTTCCCCTATCTACCGACTTTGGCATAGACTAGTATACTAATAAACTAATTATCTCATTCGGTCAAATTCCCGTTTTGCCACAAGTTTAAGTTCATTTAAATCGAGCCCCTCATTTACTGCCAAGGAAAGAAGAAGATCAACTTGCATATGGATTTTCAAGAGATCTCGAAAGAAACTTTTCTTAAAAACCGTCATTTTTGGCACACCGTTTGTCAATATGCACAGATACATTTCACATTTCTTTATTTTCAAAAGTTCCTCACTGTCACAACGATCCTTAATAATGACTATGTACTAATTTTCTAATTATGTATTTGTCCTTTAATTAATTTTTTACGTCGATGAAAAAGTAAAAGAGTGATGATATTTATATATTCATATATTATATTTTCGTTATCTTCACCTTTCCATTAGGAATAAAGACAGACGTTAGAGCATTTCAGCATTAATTATAATATAGTGTAGATTGTATCAATATGTATATTTACAAAGATAACACATGTGAAAAGGGAATCTTTTGTAATCCTGGCCGTCATTGCTAATTTCTAATTTGTTATGTATTCCATTTTATCATTCATTAGGACTTTCAATTACGGCAAATCACTCCCCTAAATTCTACAGATATCTTGGACGACATATCGCATAAATGAACCATACAGCTATGAAGATTGAAAACACGTATTTAGCCGCAGAACTGTAGCGTTATGGTATTATATCTTAAGATTTGACCATAACGCTACAGATCCAGTAATGCAAAAAAAAAAACAAAAAACAAAAACAAAAAAAAAAACGTGCAATTTACGGCGTAAAATATTTTTCGCACTGTTTGGGAGAATTACTCCACTTTCCAAAATTTGTCAATCAACAACCTTTCCATGCATAATTCCAAACACCAAGACTTTGGTAGAGGCGGTTGCGAAGTGTATAAAATATATAGATATAAGAAATGGTCATTTTAGAGAACACTGTACCAAAACTTATTAATTAAAACATGTTGATGGATGCTCTTTTAGAAAATTTAAGGCTTAATTTTTATTTAGATTGTAAGATATCAAAAGAGTCCAGAGGTATGTAATGTTTGCTTCATCTTCCTCCAACTTTAAAAAAATATAGCCAATCTAATTCATACATTTGATAAATTTCATAAATCGGAAGTTATATTTAGTTTTTAGTTACATGCATATTTTTGGGAATGGGTGGGTCATTACTTGGGATATCATGAATTACAGTAATCTGCACTAGGCACTTAAAAAACAGACGAATGTCAATGCCAGTTTTCACTGAATTTTAACTGAATAATGAGATCAAAATTTTGTAGAACTAAAGTAGTCGTATGCAAATGATACATGTTTATGCTCAACGTGATATGCAGTAAAAACCGTTTCCATTGTATGTTCACTATTTACATTTTAAATGAAAGATGTTTTACACCTCTGATATTTTCATTTTAACTTCCACAAAATGTGCAATTTTGCATGACAGCATGCTGCATGTATACACAAATGGATAATAAACAGGAAATGACACGTGTCGTGATCAGTCGGTGTGGAGATGAATTCTTGAATATATGTGTATATAACGCTTAGGCTGAAATTCCGATAGGTGTGAGAATATCCTACGGCCAATATATTTTCAGAGGTGTGAAACCTGAATTTGAAACCTCTGATTTGATTGACAGGTCAGCTACCTGTGCTACATGATAATCTGAATTTGCATGCTTTGAAGACACATGCGTCAAACACTTTAGTGTACATGTACGCGCCTTGTACACAATCGGGTTTGAAAAACTGATAGTGTTTGCAGGGACTCATATGTTTTCTAAATATTTTCATTTATTCCTTTAGTGTATTGGAATTGCTTTTTAATAAAATCTAAAGCATAAATAATATAATTTTAATAAAGAGACAAAAAAAAAAAAAAAAAAAAAAAAAAAAAACGAAAACGGCGATTTCTCGGAAATACGGCTATAAAGCTAAAATAAATAAAGCTACAGGTCCCATAATTAAAAATCAAAGTACTGTGAGTACTGAAAGACGGTGGCATGAATGATTTTGTTTGTTTAACCTTTCGAGAATAAAATTTTAACAACGAAGGATATTTTTCTGGCTAGCAATTACTGCGACACGGGATCTCAATCTGAATTAAGGGCCGATATCCATGTCACGCAGTGGGAGTCCAATCCGCGACGCCGGTAAGGATGGACTTCTTCCGGTCCGTGAGTCCAAAGCAAACCCGCTATGTCAAATGGCGACTGGCAGTATATAAGAAAAAAATGTTTTAAGATTTTGTAAAATGATATGGAAATTATAAAAGTTTATTTCAATTTTTCACAATATATCTACCTGTATTTTAATATATAAATTGATATATTTTTTTAAAAAAAATATTAAGTATTATGAATTGTCACTGTTTTCTAAAATTGCTACTATCCTATTACAATTTTCATTAAAAAAAAAAACATATCAAACTTCAAATAGGTATATGCATAAATAAACAATTGCAAATTATCAGATTTCATTTGATGTGTTTTGTCGCCTTACGACACACAGATGATAATGATGTCAAAATGTCTAAAGCAGCGTCAAGTTTCCTCTTAGCTATAAACAACTTGGATAATCCCAATTTTAATTAAGGAATTTCATTGATGCACATAGTTGAGTTTGCCTTAGTTCTTCAAATTACAGCCAGAAAGAAATCTCGCACACAAATAGGACCTTGTGAAGAATTATTAGTACTAAAGTTATGGACAATATTTTAACTATCATTCAACTAAAGAATCTTAAATATATTGGCTGTCAACATTGACAGCGCCTTCCTCTATCCCTGTAGCTGTTTGTTCTACCCTTCGATTTGATTAAAATGATTTCGCTTAGAAAACTCCCAATTCTCTAGTACACTAAAGAGGAAAAAACTGAACTGCTTTCCAGTGCGTAGTATCGTCATCGAACGCCGCCGTTTTTCGTGTGTTGGATTAATCACTTTCCAATTTCGGATGTTTGATAAATTGATAAAATAATCAAGCAAATGTCCTTAAATTTTCCAAAAGACGACACAATAGATAGTGAATAAAAAATAGGATAATGTTCCATTTAATACTTTTATTTCAAAAACAATACTCATGTATTATTTTTAAAACCGTTGTTTTTTTTTTTTCGTGCGTAAGTACATTGAAGCATGTTAATGAAGTATTAATTTTTTGTCTATATTTTAATAAAAGAATTCAGTGACTAAAATATGATAAATAAATACTTGCGAAAAATTTCATATTGCAGCGCTTACTATTTTTCGAGAAAAACGCTTTGTACACGACAACCCTCGCATACTGATCGAAAAAAAAGATAGAAAAAAAGAATAAAATATTTTTCTGTCTCTATTTTCCGTCGTCTCAAGTCACGATCGGAGTCTGTATATATGCGCAAGGAGCTTTCACCAGAATGGGAGAGGATCGTGCATTTTGGCTAAGGTTTGCGATGATGGTATTTCATACGTAATATTCTAATAATTATGCAATAACCCTGCAAATCATTGCGCAATACATATTTACTGCTTTGTGAACACACCAGAAGACTGACCTAAATTTAGCCCACTAAAATTGCATAAAATCCTAATAATAGTATTATTTCATGCACATGTATTTGAGTACCTTTTTTGTACACCCTTTATAGGGTAAATTTAGTAGAGGCACGTAACTTAGTTTCTAAATAGGAATGAGATATATGGGTAAATTGTCCGTTATAGTCTTTGTAATTATAGCTTTGATAAATTCTTATCCGTTGAGTCGTTTTTGAGTCGGAGATAATCAGACAAAGTCTTATTTTTAAAAACTAGAATGGTAATAAACTTAGCAACCATTTAAGATGTAGTGATCTTTTTTCTTCTTTCCTAAAATACATATATATAGTCGTTTAATCAATATAGCATTGTAAACAGATATATGAAATTCAAAGAAAAAGACAAAGTTTGTTAAATTTCAATAAACTATTCTTAAGTTTTATTGTAAAAAAAAATTACAAAGCAGTATTCAAGAAACAGCCGTGTGTTGTTTAGCAATTACTAGTATTTGATTTTGGGGTTAGATTGTGAAACAATTTAATCACAAAATGAAATCTTCAAACATTTTTCAACAATTAATGGTAATTTTTAAAGAAACAATGTGCGTACGAAACGGATTTTTCGAACATGTGAGAAAAAACGAAAACAATGTACGAATTGACATCTGTAGTTTGCATACGAATATACGAGTCGGTTGGTGTACGAGTTAGTTTAGTTCGTTGTAACTAAATGAATATTCATGAGGCGAGAAATAACGGCAAATATCAGGAATTAGGCTTTGTATCCATCAACGAAATGTCTTTGAAATAACTTGAACGTATTTGTTAACTGTGTACATTTTATTTTCAAACATCGAAATAAGTCTACTTTCATTATTTTGACTCTGCAAAAAATCGCCGCTAGGGTCCCCGTGTGTTTACACAGACCAGCAGCAATAGCCTGTGGCTATATATAGCCACCGTCTAAAAAGTGCAATTTACGGCGCTAGATTTTTTTTTCGCAGTCTGTCATTTGGGAGAATTTCTCCACTTTCCAGCATTAGTATATTATCTATCTTTCCCTCCATTGTTCTAGAAACATTAAAAACATTTTCAATGAAAAATGACAATTTTGTTGCTTTTTATTTTTTCTAAAAGCATATATATGATCTTTTTAAATCTTTTAAGATTGAAGTGTCATTAAACATTAATGCACCAATTAACATATTATTACAACTCAGAAAAATAAAGTATTGTAAAAGTTTTCCATTAAATGGCTATGCTTTTTTTTATAATTGAAAGATGACAAATTTGGTGTTGTTTTTCTGATAAACCCATGATCTTTCTAAATATAAAAAGATATAATGTCAGAAAGCAATAAATATAATAAATTCAAAATTGCTTTAAAATAATAAACCATGTTAAATGCAGTAAATCGAAAATGGTGTATTCTCTTGAATCTTTTTGATTTTCAAATAAATAAAGACAAATTTGGTATTATTTTTCTTGTCAAAGCATGATCTTTCTAAATCTTCAAAGATTTAAAGTCAAAATTCCAACAACAAAAAATTATTTCAAAGAATGCTTCCATTATCATGTTGAACTGAGTAAATTGACAATGGTGTGTTCTCTTAAATGGCCATATCTTTTTTATTTTCAAACAAATGAAAACAAATTTGGTATTATTTTTCTTGTCAAAGCTTGATCTTTCTAAATCATAAAAGGTATAATGCCAGAGAGCCCCTCAAAAAAGTTTATATCTCAAAGAATGTTTCCATTATCATGTTGAACTGAGTAAATCGACAATGGTGGTTAATTCCCTTAAATGGCCATATCTTTTTTATTTTCAAATAAATTAAGACAAACTTGGTATTATTTTTCTTGATAAAGCATGATCTTTCTAAATCATGAAAGATTTAAAGTCAAAAAGCCAAAAAAAAAAAAAAAAAAAAAAATTATTTCAAAGAATGCTTCCATTATCATGTTGAACTGAATAAATCGACAATGGTGTGTTCCCTTAAATGGCCATATCTTTTTTATTTTCAAATAAATGAAAACAAATTTGGTATTATTTTCTTGTCAAAGGTTGATCTTTCTTAATCATAAAAGGTATAATGCCAGAAAGCCCCTCAAAAAAATTTATATCTCAAAGAATGTTTCCATTAACATGTTGAACTGAGTAAATCGACAATGATGTGTTCCCTTAAATGGACATATCTTTTTCATTTTCAAATAAATTAAGACAAATTTGGTATTATTTTTCTTGTTAAAGCATGATCTTTCTAAATCATAAAAGATTTAAAGTCAAAAAGACCAAAAAAAAAAAAATTATTTCAAAGAATGCTTCCATTATGATGTTGAACTGAGTAAATCGACAATGGTGTGTTCCCTTAAATGGCCATATCTTTTTTATTTTCAAATAAATGAAAACAGATTTGGTATTATTTTTCTTGTCAAAGCTTGATCTTTCTAAATCATAAAAGGTATAATGCCAGAGAGCCCCTCAAAAAAATTTATATCTCAAAGATTGTTTCCATTATCATGTTGAACTGAGTAAATCGACAATGGTGTGTTCCCTTAAATGGCCATATCTTTTTTATTTTCAAATAAATTAAAACAAATTTGGTAATATTTTTCTTGTTAAAGCATGATCTTTCCAAATCATAAAAGATTTAAAGTCAAAAAGGCCAAAAAAAAAAAAAAAAAAAGAAAAAAAAAATTATTTCAAAGAATGCTTCCATTATGATGTTGAACTGAGTAAATCTTTTTTATTTTCAAATAAATGCAGGCAAATTTGGTATTATTTTTCTTGTCAAAGCATCATCTTTCTAAATATAAAAGGTATAATGCCAGAAAGCCCCTCAAAAATATTTATATCTCAAAGAATGCTTCCATTATCATTCTGAACTGAGTAAATCCATAATGGTGTGTTGCCTTAAATGGCCATATCTTTTTTATTTTCAAATAAATTAAGACAAATTTGGTATTATTTTTCTTGATAAAGCATGATCTTTCTAAATCATGAAATATTTAAAGTCAAAAAGCCAAAAAAAAAAAAAATATTTCAAAGAATGCTTCCATTATCATGTTGAACTGAATAAATCGACAATGGTGTGTTCCCTTAAATGGCCATATCTTTTTTATTTTGAAATAAAAGATGACAAATTTGGTATTATTTTACTTGTAAAAGCATGACATTTCTAGATATAGAAAAAGATATAATATTAGAAAGCAATCCCCCCCCCCCCCCCCCCCCCCCATAGAAATATATCTCAAAGAATGCTTCCATTATCTTGTGCTGTTTTTCTTGTAAAAGCACGTCACCCTTGTGGCACTGTGGTTAAAGTGTCTGCTCTTGAGTTGCTAAGAAAGAAGTTGATGTCACGGGTTCAAATCCCACTGTTGGAACTTGGAAACCAGTCCTTAGGATGAGACCTATAAACTGAGGCCTGTGTTGCTGTAGGTGCCATTATGAAAATAAGATCCTTTACTGCTTTAATATAAATAATGGCCCTATATATACATTTGTAAGTGCATGCCGAGTACAGGACAAAATTTGCAGCGCACCACCGATAAGTGGTGGCGTCTCCATATGTGGGAAAATTCTGGAGAGAATTTAGGAGAGACGTTAAACAATATACAACCAATATATCTAAAAAGATACAGTGTCAGAGAGAAAATAGAACATAAATCCACATCATGTGTTAATCTCAGTAAATCACTATTAGTATATTGATTTTCTTAAATGATCATAATTTTTTTTTTAGACAAATTATTACATGTTAAATTTGGTCTCACACTGCTCTACACTGCACTGATGATAAATAACATCTTTCTTATAAATATCATATTGTGGATAGCTCAGAGAACTGGAATGAAAGTTCATATTGCACCCAGCCCCTGAAAAAAATACTTTGACAATTAATTCCTTGGTTTGAAAATTAATGAACATGCAAGAGGAATGTGCTTCTCAGGAAAAACACTCTAAAATATCCATTCTTCAACAGCTAGTAGCCTGCATTGAAATAGAGCGAAACGTCTGGGGTGAATCCACTCAGTTGGGGACGAATCGATCTGTTACCGATCAAGGTCTGCAAGACACTTAGTTTTCGGAGAAAGAATTTGAAGAAACACAGTGAATGTTGTCAAAGATTGTAAGAAAGCTCAAAGTACAAAAACTACGGATTAATTCACGTACATTTAAATCAATGTAGTCTCGTTTAAACTCACTTTATTGAGATATTGGTTTAAAATGCCTGAATTAGTTCACTAACATCACAATCGGATGCAATAACAAGCGTGTAACATGTACGTATCAACATGATCAATGCATTGTATTATTCTACATGCCTATTAAGCTCCTAGGAATGATAATTAAAATTAAAGTTATGTAACAGGTAAGCTAAAAAATATACAGCAGCCACTATTTCTTTGAGTATCTATCATCTTGTGTTACATGTAGAGTTAAACAAGTATATTCAGTGGTATAAATTGTGTTTATAAACATCATTTACATTTTAAAATTGAACATATAATGTGATAATTATTTAAGTGAGTTATTAATAGGCCTTAGCCCTACTGTCCTTATGAAAAGTATGAAAGACAAGCAGTAACACAATAATTTCATTGATTAAATGATAAGATTAAAGGTAGTTGGAAGTCCTATACATTTTGGTAGCAATTCTTGCCAACGTGGATTATAGATTATCATATTTTTGGAATATTGAAGACACACTATGAAAACATTGCAAAAATAAAAAATCTTGGAATTTGTTCATTACTGATTTATTAACTAGGCATTAAAAACTGAATACATTGTTGCTAGGGAAACATTATATAAAACTTTCTGGGGTTCTTTTTAGAATTTGACAGTTATGATGGCTGTTTGTTTTCAATGGGTGTGAATTAATAATTGGTCAGCCGCAAAATGTTATTTATCAACATTCAGTTGTAAATGTGTGTTTTCATCTATATTTTTTCAAGTCATTCTTTCTTTTGACACAATATAAGGAATACTGCTGATTTTTAGCTGTAGCTATTGAATGCAGTTGAATCAAATTCATATAGGAGAAGAAGAAATCCTATAGGAATTTAAAATTTCCTACAGGATATTTTTCTCCCTTAGGAGCAAGTAAATAATTCAAAAGTGAAAAAATGTCCTACAGGAATTTCTGACTGAAAAAGAGAATCCTACAGGAATTTAAGAAATCCTATAGGATATATTTTTCCTAAGGGATTTTTTCTCTCTCCCATAGGAAATTGTATTCCTACAGGAGATTGAATTCTCCCATAGTAATTTAGTTTCCTGTAGGATTACGTAAATATCCTACAGGAAATTAAGAAATCCTGCAGGATTTTGATAATATCCCTCAGGAATTTTATTTTTCCTATAGGAATTTTTTTTTTCCCATAGGAATTTTTTGTTCAAAGGTGATTATCTCACCTGACAGGTGTGATTTACCTGTAACAAAGGTAGTTATGAACTCTGTAAGTGATGGTCTACCACTTGGTATACATGATTTTTATGTGAAATGAGAATTTGGCGGGCGCCAAAATGCCACTTTTGAAGTGGCATAATTATCCGGCACAGTGTTAAAAGCACTGGATGCAATAAATCACTAAGGCCTTCGACTGTGTTTTGTATCTTTTCGAACTTCTAAAGACAGTTTATATGTTGAGGCAAACGAACAGCCTCTCGACTTAAGAAGAATTAAACTTACCTTACAATATATTTTGAAATTAAAAGCTAATGTTAATAAATCTGCTTGTAAATGTGTTTTTCATCCGCAATATGAAGAATTATATCTTGAAGAAAGTCATGTGTAAAACCCCTTGGTCTAAGATCTAAAAAAAGTATGAATTCTGATATACACGTACCTTTAGATATTATAAAGCCTATTTATTTCTCCGAAATACCACCATGGAAATTAATATAACCAATGTATACTTATCTTCAACCGAATATAAGAAATATAAGAATAAGACACCAGTTCTCTTGTTTTTAAACGAAAATATGCTGAAATAAAACATTTTATTGGTTCAAAAGTCGAGATATATACAGATGGTTCAAAGGATAAAAATAAAGTGTCAGCTGCTGTGATGGAAGGCAGTATTTTTTCTACACGGCTTCCAAATAAAGCAACATTTTTACTGCGGAAGCAAAAGCCATTCAACATGCGTTTGAGTATAATAAATCTTCTTGTGAAAAAAAAACATTCACGATATTTTGGGTCTCGCTCTCTTGCATACAATCTATACAAAATAAGAACATTGATCAACCTTACATTTTAGATATATTAATTCAGTATTTTCATTTAGTGCGACAAGGTGAAACAGTAAACTCTTGTTGGATTCCGAGTAATGTCGGCATCCTTGGAAACACTTAAGCCGACAGAAGCTGCACTTCATATAATGAAAATAATTTAAGTCCGTCAGATGGGACGTAAAATGGATCCCCGTGTCAAGGATGACAACCCCTTGGCACTTTAAAGATCGTTTCTCTGGAGTTCGAAAAAGAGTAGGCTCATTGAGGGCCGCCAGAGAAACCAAAATTTTTCAAAAATCGATTAATTAAACTGATAATCCGCGATACATGGCTGAAAAATTGCCGACTCGTCGTTAAACAGTATACAATCAATCAATCAATCGATCGTAATTCTTAACATCTGCTGTGTTTTGATTGTTTAGATCAAACCTGATTATAAATGAAATCGGAAAAATAAGACACGAGGAACAAGTCCTACAATCAATAATATGTTTTGATTTAAAACTGCATAAGAATTTCAAACTTTTAACCTTATTGTATGAATTTACTATGCTGTGTTTGTGACCTACAGACTTGCTATCAGAATAGAACTGCCACCTGAATAATTAGAGGACTGGATTTGAACTGAAGGGTTATGACTCGGAGAAGTAAACTTGGGTACATCCACCCAAAAAAGGTACTAACACCAAGAAAAGCGGAAAAGGTACAACGTCAGAATAAAGATAGTAGCAAAAACGAATTGCCACCCCTCTTCATAGGACTCCAAAACGATTCCCAGTTTGTACACCAAAATCCAGACAACATATGTTTAAATCCAGACAACATATATTTAATTTTCGTTCTACTTGTAAAATTTCCAATTACAACTGGGAAGATTGTGTTGAAGTTTTGCGTACTAACACCGAAACTCAAGTAGATCAGACTAACTGTTCAAATTATTTGCACTCTCTGTTCGATAGTACAATATCTGCAATGAACAAACTTTTACATGGCTGGAGCTAGGGCTTTTATATTTTACATGCATATTCTATTAATTCTGTCCAGACCTTATCTATGAAATCAAGAATTCTTGCCTTACGACTTTGAGCTTTAAGTTTACGTACAACTAAAAAGCTTTAACCTTGACCACAACATTCACAACTAGAGGTACTGTGAGGAATGAGCTCACTACATGATTCATTGAAGCAAACAAACTAAATTTAATTTGTTGATTTTTTTTTTCAGTTTGTATTTGCATGTTCACCAATGTCTTCACGTCTACATTTATATTACAAAACAGTGCCCTGATAATAAGAAAAAGAGTATTTTATATTAAGAAGTAAAACTATATTATAAATTAAACCTGCAAATATATCACTATAAAGTATAGCTTCATGCTATTAATTTTTTTATATATAAACAAGAGGTACTGTGAGCTCACTAAATGATACCCCCTGCCTCCCATATGAATATAATGGCAGTGTCCATGTTTTGCTCTGGAAAATCCAAAATACATGTCAGACCAAAAAGTAAAATAGAAGTTACACAATGGCAATATGTAATAAAGAGTTTGTGAAAGTTTCATTAAATTTTCTTCAGTGGTATGAGAGGAGTTGCGGATAAGAGATGGGTACCCCAAAGCGTAACAGACGGACGGACATACCGATTACTATATACCCTCATGCTTTTCAAGCGGGGGGTATAAAAATAAAATAAGAGGCCCTTGGGCCACATCGTCTACCTGAGTAACTTGGGTGATGCAGTTCTTTACCAGACTGCTATACCTATCGTGCCCCTACCCCCTCCCCTTACATGATTTTAACTTTAGAATCTACTCTACCCTAGGATGCTTCCACGTAAGTTTCAGCTTTTCTGTCCCATGGTTCTTGAGAAGAAAATCTTTAAAGATTTGTTCTATATATTCCTATGTAAAACTTGGATTCCATATTGTGGCCCCGCCCTACCTCCGGGGGTCATGGTTTTATCAATTTAATATTTACACTACCCAAGGATGCTTCTACTTAAGTTTCAGCTTTCCTGGCCCAGTGGTTCTAGAGAAGAAGATTTTTAAAGATTTGTTCTATATATTTCTATGTAAAACTTGAATTCCCTATTGTGGCCCCGCCCTACCCCCGGGGGTTATGATTTTTACAATTTAATATCTACACTACCCAAGGATGCTGCCACCTAAGTTTCAGCTTTCCTGACCCAGTGGTTCTTGAGGAGATTTTTAATGACCCTACCCTATTTTTGTTTTTTCTTGATTATCTACCCTTGTAAGGGGACTTGGTCCTTCATTATACCCCCCGCTTGAAAAGCGGGAGGGTATATAGTGATCGGGATTTCCGTCCGTCCGTCCGTCTGTCCGTCCGTCTGTACGTCCGTCCGTCCGTCTGTTACGCTTTTTCTCTTATCCGCAACTCCTCTTATACTACTGAGTGAAATTTAATGAAACTTTCACAGAATCTTTATTACATATTGCCATTGTGCACCTCCTATTTTACTTTTTTATTCGACACATATCTTAGGTTTCCCAGAGCAAAACATGGACATTGCCATTTTTTGTTTACCTATGACGTCACATAACAGAAGCTTCTGGATAACATTTGATAGGACGAGTTATTCCTCTTTACACATTACCGTAAAACAATATAAAGCAACACATCGACATTATGGGAGGCGGGGGGTATCATTTAGTGAGCTCATTGCTCACAGTACCTCTAGTTTTAACAATTAAAACTCTCCTTCACCCAAGGATGGTTTGTACCAAGTGTGGTTAAATTTGGTTCTCTTTATCTCTTATCCGCAACTCCTCTTATACTACTGAGTGAAATTTAATGAAACTTTCACAGAATCTTTATTACATATTGCCATTGTGCACCTCCTATTTTACTTTTTTATTCGACACGTATTTTAGGTGTCCCATAGCAAAACATGGCCATAGCCATTATATATGTTTACCTATGACGTCATATAGAAGCTTCTGGATAACATTTGATAGGACGAGTTATTCCTCTTTACAAATTACCGTAAAACAATATATAGCAACACATGGACATTATGGGAGGCGGGGGGTATCATTTAATGAGCTCATTGCTCACAGTACGTATTAGTTTAGTTTTTTTTCTTTGCTTTCATTGAATTAAAACACTTTGTATCTGACAGTACCATGCGTTGTTTTAATTAGGTCTTTCCACCTTTCCGTGGAAAGACCTATTGAAATTGTTCTGTTTATTAGGTCTTTCCACCTTTCTGTGGAAAGACCTATTGATTTCCTTCTGTTTCTTCTTTTCCTTTTTTATTATTTTTCCGCCGTGTGATTTTTTGTTTCAAGATTTATCGAAAAGATTTATAGTCTATAAGAATGTACTCCGTAAAAGATGTTTGCAGTTGACCCTGCGTAAATGAACCTTGACCGCTTTCGAAGTTATTGCCCCTTTCACAAGAAATGCTTGTTATCGCTACTCCTCAGAAACCGTAAACCGCAGAGGTATGAAACCTTTACGAATGTCTTTGACTAATTATGGGGACTCTTCAATCTATGCATTGCGAAAGTATTCGGTGACCCCTTCAATGAGTTATTGCCCCTGAAACTTTTTGAATTTTACAAATAATTAAAAAATTTCAAAACAAGAAGTCATAGAGACATGGGACCAACTGCATAAGATTCATTGACCTTTGACCTTAAAATTCATGTAAAGGTCAAAGGTCAAGGTCATTCCAAAAATGAGAAAATTAGCTTTTTTTGTATCTCTTTTTGTCTTTCAACATATACTTAATTTCAATGCATCATTAATACAATGCATCATTAATATGTACTCTTAAAACTGTTTCAAAGATTTCATTCTTGTCCCCTAAGATAAAACCTTTTAAAAGTTATTGCCCCTTGTGCGAAAAACCTTGTTATCGCTACTCCTCCGAAACTGTAGACCTTAACTACACCAAACCTTCACTAATATCTTAAGGGTCTTTAGACCAAACTTCAATGTATAAGTGCAAAGAATCTGATGACCCCTTATATGAGTTATTGCCCTTTAACTTCTTTATACTTACTATTAAACCTTGTATCTTGAAAACTATAAATGGTAGAAGCATAGGGTCAATTGCATTGTGACCCTTGACCTTTGACCTTGAATATTTTGTCAAGATCAAAGGTCAAGATCATTCCAAAAATTAGAAATTAAGCTCTTTTTATATCTCTTTCGTCTTTTAACATATGCAAACAGTCTCTGCATCATTAATATGTACTCTTAAAACTATTTCAAAGATTTCATTTTTGTTCCCCAAGATTGACCCTATCAAAAGTTATTGCCCCTTATGCGAAAAACATTGTTATCGCTACAACTTCAAAACTGTAGACCGTAGAGGCATGAACTCTTCACTAATGTCTTAAGGGTCTTTAGGCACACCTTCATTGTATAAGTACTAACGGATTTAATGACCCTTTATATGAGTTATTGCCCTTTAACTTCTTTGCACTTAATATTTAAACATAACTATAGAACTAAAAGTCGTAGAGGCATGGGGTCAATTGCAATGTGACCCTTGACCTTTGACCTTGAAGATCTGATCAAGGTCAAAGGTCAAGGTCATTTCAATTTTTTTTTTAAATTTTCATTTTCTTTTTTTAAGCCATTTCCCTTAAAATTAACTTGGAGAGTTAAATATAAAACTATAAGAAATTTAAAAAGGTGGAAAGACCTCTTATTGTTCTGTGAACAATAAGTCTCCTAGTTATTATTATTTTTATTATTTTTCCGCCGAATGGTTTTTTGTTTCACAAGTTATTGAAGAGATTTATAGTTCATAAGAATGTACTCCTTAAATGATTTTTTCGTTTGACCCTGCGTATATGAACTTCGACCCCTTTCGGAGTTATCGCCCCTTTCGCAAAAATGTTTGTTATTGCTACTCCTCCGAAACCGTAAATCGTAGAGGAATGAAACCTTCACCAATGTCTTCGACTAATTAAGGCAAGCTTAAATCCTTCATTGCAAAAGTATTCATGACCCCTTCAATGAGTTATTGCCCCTGAAACTTTTTGAATTTTACAAATAATTAAAAATTTTCAAAACTAGAAGTTGTAGAGACATGAGACCAACTGCATAAGATTGATTTACCTTTGACCTTAAAATTCATGTAAAGGTCAAAGGTCAAGGTCATTCCAAAAATGAGAAATTTAGCTCTTTTTGTATCTCTTTTGTCTTTCAACATATACTTAATGTCTATGCATCATTACTATGTACTTTTAAAACTACTTCAAAGATTTCATTCTTGTCCCCAAACATTAACCCTTTTAAAAGTTATTGCCCCTTGTGCGAAAACCTATTTTTCGCTACTGCTCCGAAGCTATAGACCGTAGAGTCACCAAATCTTCTCAAATGTCTTAAGGGTCTTTGCGCCTAACTTCACTGTATAAGTGCGAAAGGATCTCATGACCCTTATATGAGTTATTGCCCTTGAAGTTCTTTGTACTTACTATTAAACCTTATAACTTGAAAACTACAAGTCATAGAAGCATGAGGTCAATTGCATTATGACCCTTGACCTTTGACCTTGAATATTTTTTCAAGGTCAAAGGTCAAGGTCATTCCAATTTTTTCTTCAATTTTATTTTTCTATGCTTTAAGACAATTCTGGTTTCTTTTTCATGGAATATAATTTTATGGAGTCAGATATAAAACAAATTTGAAATTCAAAGAAGGTGGAAAGACCTCTTATTGTTCTGTGAACAATAAGTCTCCTAGTTGACAATTATTATGCTTTATGTACAATGAAAATCTGGCACTGCATTTTTTAATGTTAAGTAGAGCCAACTGTGCATTTCTTGTCATTGACACAAAGTTTTCAAATTTATAAAAACATATTTAAATACTCTTAAAAAAGTATAATGATAAAAATATCTGGAAAATTTTAAAACATTTGTAACAAAAAGTATACATGCATGTAGCAAAATATCATCTTTGATGTACAATGAAATATATATGGAGAGAACGAACAGCATTTAAGCTCAAAAGTCAAAAAAGCAATACAAAAAAGCAGCAGAGCAAACATGGACCTCCGAAACATCAGAGGTTGGATCAGGTGCCATGGAGGAGTAAGCATCCCCTGCCGACCGATCACACCCGCCGTGTGCTCTTAGTCATGATCGGGAAATAACTTTTTAAAAATCTGTCGTCAATTAAGTGTGTAAATAATGGACTAACAATTAGTATGAAAAACGTCAGTCAGCATTTGAGTCGATGATAAATTGTTTGCTTACGAGGTCATTGTATCGACCATAGAACTTACGAAATGGTGACTTCAAATGACACTGTTGATATTCTTGTTTCATCAACTTGTCAATAATTTACCTCGTTTTAAAAATTGTACATGCGTAGTGCATGCTCTTACGTATCGAATCAACTGAGAGATATAAACTCCGTATGCAGGTGATGAAGGTTTACTGCTGCATAAGTGAGAAAAGTTGACGATTGAAAAGTTATTCGTCACGTTTATCATACAGCTTGGTCGTTAGATTACCATTCACGTCTTTTTCAAGTAAAATATCCAAATATGAAACAGATGTGCCAGACGCTGTGGTATCTTTTATCTCACGTTCACCTGGATATTTCGTATTGACATAAGAACGGAAATTATCATTGTTAATTGAAAATACTTTGTCGATATATGTTAATTGACAATACATTGTCGATATGTCGAGTTGAAGGTCACACCAAGTTTTTTTTTCTTTTCACGCATAAGATTTTGCACAAATTGCTGTTTTGTATGAAATGAAGAATATGTCTGCTAATAACGGGGCTTAATTGGTACCCATGGGAATTCCAATAGATTGTTGAAAAACATGGTCTCCAAAAACACCATAGAATTTGTCAAACAGAAACTCAAGAATCTTTTTGATGTCAAATTCTGAGTAATTGTGTTTTAAATCAGAGTGTTTTTTAAAAAATAATCTTGCAAATGACGAATTACAAGGTAAGTAAATTTATAATTTCCATTTCATTGAAAAGGCAGCTGTCAATGATATCAAAAACCTGGACTTTAAGTTATGGCGGGGAATGGTTGTGTATAAAGTTGAAAGGTACTTGAAATTGTAAAAAATAAATAACCTGTTCTCAACTGGAGAGAAAATAAACTGTCCCTATCCAGTGCTCTTAACCCCCCCCCCCCCAACAAATTAGATTTTTGGACTTCAGCGTTTCCTTTTTGCTTTTCCAGTTTATTTTCATTTTTTAAAAGATAAAATGAATAATCTAACTTGGAAAAGAAAAACGTGTCCCTCGCCCCTCTCAGAATCAATTGGTCGTCCAATATGAAATAGTCCGTGACAGTTTTTGAATTTCGATTTTATAATTATTTTTCTTGGAATTTTGGCACTTCTCGACCTAGATTTTTGGCCATATATAAATTATAGAGATGAATAGTTTGTCAGCGGAACTCCTCATAAACCGCTGCTCAGAATTTCGTCAAAATTTGCAGATAGTTAGGAACAATGTTTAGATAATCAAGAAATTCCGATTCCTATAATTTTTCTGGGAATTTTGGCACTTCGAAGTTTTAGGGAGCGTGGGGTATGTGAGCTAACTCATTTTTTCTTTCATTTTTTTTTACAAAGGATATTGTATTGAGGATTTAAAAAATGAATGATGAAACCATACTTTCTGAACAACCTTAGATAAATTCTGTT
>NW_026931157.1:0-45896 GCF_032062105.1 Saccostrea cuccullata | reverse complement strand
ATTCCTAGGTTCTAATAGGTGTTGGTTGTTGACGGGGAAATGGGGGAGGGGGACAGAATGATTAGAATGAAGAAGAAAGGAATTAATCTGTTTAAATTGTTTCTCATCAAAATAAAATACTCGTTTTTCGCAAAATAGTTTTATATTCAGATGTTTGTCAGTGCTAACTTACCTTCATTAGTGCAGAAAGGTCAATATTTATGACACATGAGTACGAAAATAACAGAAAACGTCATATTTCTCGTTTATTTTATCATAAAGTATACTTTTTTCTTTGTTAAAGTAAAGAAATGAATCATTTCTTTCAAAAAATATGAATTACAACATTTTCACACAAATACTTTTTAAGATATTGCCTGTTATGCATGTCGGAATTGTAAAAAATACGACAAGAAAAATGGGGTGGTACTTACATTGTGCTCCTTTATAATTTTTCATGACGAATTACAATGAAAATTGATTTCCTTTTAAAGAACAAGTCATAAAATTTAAATAGCTGTTGATTTCGAATGTGATTTGACATTTTTGGTTCCTTTTAGCGCACATTTGGAGTAGAACAATAATGTTTGAAAATAATCTATTTTTAGTATTTCACACTGTTTTTGCACGTGCCCCTGTGTAAAAATAAGCATATAAAGGTATTGTTTTTAATACCTAAAAATCAAGAACAAGTGGTCAGGAAAGATATGTCAAAGTTCTGAAAATTTCACACAAAGACTTTTCGGACATAGGTCCCCCCTTAAGATGTTCTTATTTCATTTACGTGAAGGATAAAAGCAGCGAATATACACAATTTACAAATGATTTTTGGGGGGTGATGGGGTGGTGAGGGGTAAAAATTCACACACAGGTATTTGGGTCTTGGTTTATAATTATATATATGTATCTTATCGATATGTAAAAATTGTACTTTATTCTTTCTTTTTTTACATATCAATAAGGTAAACTCATCAAAAAAAAAAAAAAAGAAACGCATAGTTGGAACAATGCCCGAGTGAAGTGCATGATTTTTTAAAGCAATTGTTACCTTTACAGCTATTCTACACACATCACAGACAAAAAGACCTGATTTTGCAAAAATCCTCCCGAAATTTTCATCTCAATTTTCAATTGTTTGTTTTTGATGCAATTCCGTCAGGCACAAAGGGGCTATCAAAAGCGTGGGTTCTCGATATTTTGAATCTGGTTTTATCTGAAAATTGACTCTTTCTAAAAATGCTGCATCTGAATTTTGCAAAGCACAAAAAGGAAAATGGGCGACTGGAAGCAGGGGTACCGCAGTCTAAAATTGCAAGAGGTTTTAATGTTACGCACAGCGCCATATCATACCTATAAACATATACATCATTAACAACGTACACCCAATGTTCGCAAAAAATACGGTAGACTACGTCTGACAGATCATCTAACAAGACTCTTTTTCGGTTGACTATACGAATTATTGCAAGAGAATTAATCATGCCATTGTTCCGACCTCACAACACCCCAAATATCGACTTCAAACATGTCATATAAGTAGAGTATGACCACAGCATTATCGTTGAACATTTTGGTTTAGCTACTTGTCCAGAATGTTTCTTGGAAAGCCCCATATAAGGTTAAGAGTGCTAATGCTCTGTAATGAACTTCAGACAGATAACTGCCCCCAGGACGTTAAAAAAGTTGGTAGTGGTAGTGTAATGATATGGAACAGTATTATATGGAAAAAAGATCACCCATAGATGCTGTATACCAAATTTGGTTGAAATTGGTTCAGTGATTTCAGAGAAGCTGAAAATGTTCAAATATTAACACATGACGGACGGACGAAAACGGATAGCAATAGGTCACCTGAGTTGACCTAAAACGGCGTCGTATTTATCCAAATCGAAGAGATTGTACGTTTTAATTGCAATGAACAAACGAAAAATATGAATCTCGAGAACGCCGGAACATTTTCTTGTGTTTTCCAGCTCCACAAAGACTTCAAAACGGGAGTTAATGTGCGAATTTTACCTCGTTTAAGTGGATGACTTAAAGTACATCGACTCGCACAACTGGATATCGAGTTAGTATAACCTAACTTAAACGCTATATAAATGAATGGGGCTTTCTGTTTTATTAAAGAATATTTATTGTAGTATGATTCTAGTTATAATTCAATTGGCTGCATGGTATTTCCTATGAAATACGAAATATTTCCGAGATCGACCCCGTGTAAATTCGGGCTGAAGTTGTTTCCCTTTCTCTTTTTGTCTACATATAGTGATTACGTAAAATTAAATACAGCTAGCATGTTATCGGCCCCTGTGAGTTTTTATTACACACATTTGCTTCCATTGAGTTTTTATTACACACATTTGCTTCCATAAGATGCCATTTGTGACTATCATCTGTGTCTATATTTAGATAGTATTCCTGTTCTTAACCGCATGTTTGTTTTATCAATACAACTCACTATATAATCTTTCTGTTTAACGTGTCACTAAAATTCTACTATGCGTTTCTTTTTTTTTTTTTTTTTTTTTTTTTTTGAAGAGTATATTATGCATAAAAATTTTTCCCACCTACATTCCGATCCAATAATTTTACCATGAGTCGAGAGAGGGCAAGCAAACATTATTTTAAAGATGACCTGTAAGAATTTAGTGAAATATAGAGCAGATGGTATTACCTTAATTTTTCATTTAATAACCAGAAGTCTCTGTCGAGACTGTAGCTCTACTGGTTTGTACTTATAACAAAGGATGAGAAAAGAAGCCATTGCCATCAGACCAAAACTGTTGGAGGAGTAGCTCTTAAAGGAATTTCACAGAAAATTCTATTTTTATTAACCATGGCAACACCATTCACCGAAATCAAAAACCGATGCACTATTTTATGTATCTTAGTGTAGTCTACTTGTGTGCCAAGTAATATTGAAATCAGACCAAAACTGTAGAAGGACTAGCGTTTTAAAGGAATTTCACAGAAAATTCTATTTTTAGTAACCATAGAAATACCGTTCATCGAAATCAAAAACCGATACATAGAATTATGTATCTTAGTGTTGTCTACTTGTGTGCCAAGTAATATTGAAATCAGACCAAAACTGTAGAAGGACTAGCGTTTTAAAGGAATTTCACAGAAAATTCTATTTTTAGTAACCATAGAAATACCGTTCATCGAAATCAAAAACCGATGCACTATTTTATGTATCTTAGTGTTGTCTACTTATTTGCCAAATAATATTGAAATAAGATCAAAACTATAGGAGGAGTAGCATTTTAAAGAAATTTCACAGAAAATTCTATTTTTAGTAACCATGGCAACACTGTTCATCGAAATCAAAAACCGATGCATTATTTTATGTATCTTAGTGTAGTCTACTTGTTTGCCAAGTAATATTGAAATCAGACCAAAACTGTAGAAGGAGTAGCGTTTTAAAGGAATTTCACAGAAAATTCTATTTTTAGTAACCATGGCAACACCGTTCATCGATATCGAAAACCGATGCACCATTTTATGTATCTTAGTGTAGTCTACCTATCTGCCAAGTAAAATTGAAATCAGACCAAAACTGTAGAAGGAGTAGCGTTTTAGAGGAATTTCACAGAAAATTCTATTTTTAGTAACCATGGCAACACCGTTCATAGAAATCAAAAACCGATGCACTATTTTATGTATCTTAGTGTAGTCTACTTGTGTGCCAAGTAATATTGAAATCAGACCAAAACTGTAGAAGGACTAGCGTTTTAAAGAAATTTCACAGAAAATTCTATTTTTAGTAACCATGGCAACACCGTTCATAGAAATCAAAAACCGATGCACTATTTTATGTATCTTAGTGTAGTCTACTTGTGTGCCAAGTAATACTGAAATCAGACCAAAACTGTAGAAGGAGTAGCGTTTTAAAGGAATTTCACAGAAAATTCTATTTTTAGTAACCATGGCAACACCGTTCATCGATATCGAAAACCGATGCACCATTTTATGTATCTTAGTGTTGTCTACTTATTTGCCAAGTAATATTGAAATAAGATCAAAACTATAGGAGGAGTAGCATTTTAAAGAAATTTCACAGAAAATTCTATTTTTAGTAACCATGGCAACACTGTTCATCGAAATCAAAAACCGATGCATTCTTTTATGTATCTTAGTGTAGTCTACTAGTTTGCCAAGTAATATTGAAATCAGACCAAAACTGTAGAAGGAGTAGCGTTTTAAAGGAATTTCACAGAAAATTCTATTTTTTGTAACCATGGCAACACCGTTCATCGATATCGAAAACCGATGCACCATTTTATGTATCTTAGTGTAGTCTACCTATCTGCCAAGTAAAATTGAAATCAGACCAAAACTGTAGAAGGAGTAGCGTTTTAGAGGAATTTCACAGAAAATTCTATTTTTAGTAACCATGGCAACACCGTTCATAGAAATCAAAAACCGATGCACTATTTTATGTATCTTAGTGTAGTCTACTTGTATGCCATGTAATATTGAAATCAGACCAAAACTGTAGAAGGACTAGCGTTTTAAAGAAATTTCACAGAAAATTCTATTTTTAGTAACCATGGCAACACCGTTCATAGAAATCAAAAACCGATGCACTATTTTATGTATCTTAGTGTAGTCTACTTGTGTGCCAAGTAATACTGAAATCAGACCAAAACTGTAGAAAGACTAGCGTTTTAAAGGAATTTCACAGAAAATTCTATTTTTAGTAACCATAGAAATACCGTTCATCGAAATCAAAAACCGATGCACTATTTTATGTATCTTAGTGTTGTCTACTTATTTGCCAAGTAATATTGAAATCAGATCAAAACTATAGGAGGAGTAGCATTTCAAAGAAATTTCACAGAAAATTCTATTTTTAGTAACCATGGCAACACCGTTCATCGAAATCAAAAACCGATGCACTATTTTATGTATCTTAGTGTAGTCTACTTGTATGCCAAGTAATATTGAAATCAGACCAAAACTGTAGAAGGAGTAGCGTTTTAAAGGAATTTCACAGAAAATTCTATTTTTAGTAACCATGGCAACACCGTTCATCGATATCAAAAACTGATGCACCATTTTATGTATCTTAGTGTAGTCTACCTATCTGCCAAGTAAAATTGAAATCAGACCAAAACTGTAGAAGGAGTAGCGTTTTAGAGGAATTTCACAGAAAATTCTATTTCTAGTAACCATGGCAACACCGTTCATAGAAATCAAAAACCGATGCACTATTTTATGTATCTTAGTGTAGTCTACTTGTGTGCCAAGTAATATTGAAATCAGACCAAAACTGTAGAAGGACTAGCGTTTTAAAGAAATTTCACAGAAAATTCTATTTTTAGTAACCATGGCAACACCGTTCATCGAAATCAAAAACCGATGCAATCTTTTATGTATCTTAGTGTAGTCTACTTGTGTGCCAAGTAATTTTGAAATGAGACCAAAACTGTAGAAGGACTAGCGTTTTAAAGGAATTACACAGAAAATTCTATTTTTAGTAACCATAGAAATACCGTTCATCGAAATCAAAAACCGATGCACTATTTTATGTATCTTAGTGTTGTCTACTTATTTGCCAAGTAATATTGAAATCAGGTCAAAACTATAGGAGGAGTAGCATTTTAAAGAAATTTCACAGAAAATTCTATTTTTAGTAACCATGGCAACACCGTTCATCGAAATGAAAAACCGATGCACTATTTTATGTATCTTAGTGTAGTCTACTTGTGTGCCAAGTAATATTGAAATCAGACCAAAACTGTAGAAGGAGTAGCGTTTTAAAGGAATTTCACAGAAAATTCTATTTTTAGTAGCCATGGCAACACCGTTCATCGAAATCGAAAACCGATGCATCATTTTATGTATCTTAGTGTAGTCTACTTGTGTGCCAAGTAATATTGAAATCAGACCAAAACTGTAGAAGGAGTAGCGTTTTAAAGGAATTTCACAGAAAATTCTATTTTTAGTAACCATCGAAATACCGTTCATCGAAATCAAAAACCGATGCACTATTTTATGTATCTTAGTGTTGTCTACTTATTTGCCAAGTAATATTGAAATCAGATCAAAACTGTAGGAGGAGTAGCATTTTAAAGAAATTTCACAGAAAATTCTATTCTTAGTAACCATGGCAACACCGTTCATCGAAATCAAAAACCGATGCACTATTTTAAGTATCTTAATGTAGTCTACTTGTGTGCCAAGTTATATTAAAATCAGACCAAAACTGTAGGAGGAGTAGCGTTTTGAAAAATTGTTTACAGACAGACAGACAGACAGACAGACGGACGGACGACGGACACCTTACTATCGCATAAGCTCTTCTGGTCTCTGACCAGTAGAGCTAAAAATTATACCCATCCATTATGTCTACGAGGGTAGCTGCAGATCTGTAGCGTTATGTTTTATATATTTGTCTTTGACCATAACGCTACAGATCCATTAGTGCAAAAAAGGTGCAATTTACGGCGCAATATTTTTTGCGCTCTTTTAAGGAGAATTTCTCCACTTTCCAACATCGTTCAATCAACTACCTCTCAACCCCTAATTCTAGACACATTATTTAATTAATCTGTATATTTTATCCATCTCTCAACCCTTTATATTCGTCTCTACAAGTGATAAACTCGCTTGATTAAAATTATTTGTTAGATTACTGAAAATTCATATCCAGCGAGTTTATTGCCTGTAGAGACAACTATAAATGGTTGGGAGGTGATAAACTATACATATTGGTTACAGAATGTGTCTAGAATTAAGGAGTGAAAGGTAGTTAATTGACCAAATTAGAAAGTGGAGAAATTCTCCCCAAAAGAGCGCAATAAATATTGCGCCGTAAATTGCACTTTTTTTGCACTACGGGATCTGTAGCGTTATGGTCAAAGACAAATATATAAAACATAACGCTACAGATCTGCAGCTATCTACGAGGGGTGATCAAAAAGTTCGCAAACTAAGTCTCTATCTACCTAACTACAGTTCTGACAAGAATGAAATTTGTCACAAATATAGCCCTAAACATGTGCGTTATGCAGTATGAGTCATGTTGAAATGTGCGTCATTATTATGACGTCATGATGTTAAAATGACGTCAATATGGAGGCGACTGTGACGAAAATGGATGAATCAATCGTACTTGAACAAAGAACTATAATAAAATTTATGTAAAACTAGGTAAATCCTTCACGGAAATATACGATGATATACATAAAGTTTATGGGGAATGTGGGCTTTCAAAAGGTACAGTAAGTAAGTGGATGAAACGTTTTATTGAGGGAAGGGAGACGTTGAAAGACGATGATAGATCTGGGTGCCCGCTGAACGTACGTACCGAGATAAACGTGTCTGAGGTTGAACAATATGTAATGAAAGATCGAAGAGTTACGATTAGGGAAATAGATAATGATCTTAGCATGTCGTATGGAACAGTTCAAGAGATTCTAACGAGTAAGCTTAACATGCGGCGAGTTTGTGCGAGATGGGTCCCTCGCCTCCTTCTGCCAGAGCAAATGAGGGTGAGAGTGAATGCGTGCCGGTCTTACGTTAGTAGATATGAAAAAGAACAAAATTATTTCATGAATAGAATCATCACGTGTGATGAAACTTGGGTACATTTCTATGAGCCAGAAAGTAAACAACAAAGTGCAATTTGGAAGCATCCTTCCTCGCCATTACCAATCAAAATACTGAAAGTACTGAAAAGCGGTTAGCATGCTTTCATCGAATATGTACAGTGTACAATAACAAAAAATGCATTGAATCATGATATTAAAGTAGGCATGCATATCTTTTTCCAGCGTCATCAGCGAAGAAGCAGACACACTGAAATTTGTAGTACTTAACTAAATGGTATAACCAATAACATCCCAGACTGATGTCACAAATTTTTGTTTCAAAATATCAACCTGAGATTTTCAGTTTGAAAGACAGGAAGTTCAATTTCAAAAATTTCTCCCTAACTGTCTCCATTGGTGGCGTCCAAAAGTGCTCAGAACGAAAAAAAAATTATGTTGATGTTGCAAATTTAATTGGCTTTCATGCTCTATTGATTCTGAAATTAGGTAACTGTAAAGGCTACTATAGCAAACAACTCAAAAAGAAAATAAAATAATCCAAATTCTTTAGATTAATTGATTTGGAGTACTGTACATAGATCTTTAGCTGGCTAGTCTGAGAAAAACGGATGGACGAGCAGAGAATTAATTAATTTCAGAGAGCTTCAGTTTCGTAGGCTCACTGCGGATCAGCAGGTGTGACCTGTCATTGGGGATGCTTACTTCTCCTAGGCACCGGAACTTTCAAGGATCCGTTTTTCTTTTGAGACCGATCACTGTTCATTCTGTATTTTGATACAGATACTGAGTACATCTTTTATTAATATCATGAACTATTTCTCTCACAGGAAGAAAGACAAGTAAACAAGATAATAAAGTTTTAAAAAATGTACATTATTGACTTTTCATACAATTAAATGTTCGAATAAGTAAATGGTATATGACAATTATTTAAAAAAGAGTCTTGCACGATATGTATAAACGAACATATACTGAGTATTTGGCAAATATTTTTCATGAAATATTGTAAAAAAAAAAAAAAAAAAAAAAAAAAAATGTGTGAATAGGAAAGTTGTTGTTTAATCCATCAATACTGGTATTTTAAAAATTCAAAGGTTCACTAGAAGTCAGTGTATAACAAACAATTTAATTGTCCATTGCAAGAATTACCTAGGTATCATTGTCACTTTCTTCAATATGTCGCATAAGCAATATATTGTTGTTGTTTTTTTTAGTAAAAACAAGTATGCGAATTTCTATCAATATGTCTGTAAGCATCTGTATTTTAATTCTTATTTTTTCTCAAAGGCTCAAAATGATAATTAACGAATTGGACAAGTTTAAATTCAAATTCATATTCAAATTTAAAAAGTATTTTTACAACTTATACCTTGCATAGGAATTTAGCAAACTTTCAAAAATAATCATTCATTAGATATAATTTTCAATTTGTGCTTATCGTCAAGATTTTTCATGCCTCTTTTTTCTGTGCATATTTTATATCGGCTGATTTTTAGAAAAGGATCGAATGCCGATTAAAAATTTTTCTCCAATTTTTAAAATTAATTTTAGTATTTTCAGGCTCCCATTATTTTTTTTTAAAATAAAAATGTGATCGTTTAAAATCGTTTGTAATAATTAGACTGAGTACAGAATTTATCCCTGGAAACAAAGCTTTTATCATCTTTTAAATAATTTCAATTGAGAAAAAAAGGAGAAGAAAACAAACGTTTCATTTTAGAAGTAATCCATAACTCTACAACTTACTTATGTATTCAGTATTTTTATATAACGGCTTTCTTCATGTACTAGTATTACTTAAGTTAATTAAAGGGATGCCAAAATATTTTGGAAAATGAAACTCGATCGAGAGATTCTCCGATGTTTTGCAGTCGGTAATAACCTTCAACCCCTTTAGCCAGTAATTAACCCGTCCTCCCTGTGCCCAGTAGCATAATTCGGTCAAATATTTATTTTCATGAGGGGTGCCTTATAATTAATCACAGGCACCTGAATTTTTATCAGTAAGTCTCTAAATTAGCCAAATATCGAAACATTCTACCCCCTCTATATATAAATACACAAGGTGTCCAACGCTATTTTGACCACCTGTTCGATTCAGGCATCAATTTAACACATAAATCGGAAATGCCTACTGGTTTTCGTGTAACATTGGGTTCAAATATGATATTTCTCGCTATACATTTCTTCCTAAAGTTTAAATCTAACGCGTTGATAATGTTATCAACTAAACTTCATGCTGACTTCGAATTTCGTAACAGGGCCCGATCGCCATCAGCTGATGTCACGAAAATTTAATCTCGACACCAAATGCTCCTATACATAAACTTTTTTTAATACAACAATTATAAATTTATTTCATTGACAAATTCATTGACAAACAAAATCAGAAAAAAATTTAAAAAACCGAAAGATTATGTTGTTTTGATTGTCTTGATTTTATTTAACATATGTTATATGTGTTAGAAACAAATCATAGGTACTAGGTAGAGGCTTTGTTGAAGTTTCCGTTGTCGATAGGTAGCGCCTTATGGGGATTACTATGCACGGGTTATCAAATCAGATTTGATGAGAGCAGTAAAGAGAAAGCGCCCAGATCTGATAAGATCTGGATTCATTCTGCACCATGATAACGCACCTAGCCATAAAAGTCTGGTTGTGATGGACACCACGGAAACACTGGGTATAGAAAACCTAATTCATCCCCCCTACAGCCCAGATTTGGCAATTTGTGACTTCTGGCTATTTCCAGTTTTGAAAGATAACCTACGGGGAGAAAAATATGAGTCCCGGGAAGATCTTGGTACTGCTGTGAACAAGGTGCTAAGGGTCATGTCACGTGATGGCTTGGATCACGTGTTTCGCGCATGGGCAGACCGATGGGGAAAGTGCATAAAAGCTAGAGGGGCCTATTTTGAAAAAGAATAAACTCAAAATCTCACTTTGAAAAATATTTTAAAAGTTATTCAATTAGTTTGCGAACTTTTTGATCACCCCTCGTTTATACCATTTAAAGAGTGACTTTTCACCTTTATACAAACCATCTCCCAATAAAATAAAATCCAGCCTTTTGCTTCCATAAGATGCCATTTGTGGCTATAGCTATCATCTGTGTCTTCGAGGAGGGGGGGATACCAGATATTGATCTTTAAATACACTGTACCTTGAACTGATTTTAAAATTCTTGAGTAATTATGACATTTACATAGTATTCCTCTTCTTAACCGCATGTTTGTTTTATCAATACATCAATTTACTATATAATCTTTCTGTTCAATGTGTCACTAAAATTCTACTATGCCTTTTTTTTTTTTTTTTTTTTTTTTTTTTTTTTTTTTTTTTGAAGAGTATATTATGCATAAAAATTTTTTCCACCTACCTTCCGATCCAATAATATTACCATAAGTCGGTAGAGGGCAAGCAAACATTATTTTAAAGATGCCCTAACAAAAAAATACTATAGTTAACTATAGTTAACTATAGTAAATCAGTGTCAAAGTTTTCGCCAAAGTTTTTCAAAGTGTCAAAGTTTTCGCCAAAGTTTTTCAAAGTGTCAAAGTTTTCATCAAAGTTTTTCAAAGTGTCAAAGTTTTCGCCAAAGTTTTTCAAAGTTTTCGTCAAAGTTTTTCAAAGTGTCAAAGTTTTCGTCAAAGTTTTTTCAAAGTGTCAAAGTTTTCGTCAAAGTGTCAAAGTTATTACTATAGTAAATCAAAGTTTTTAAAGTGTCAAAGTTATCACTATAGTTAACTATAGTAAACTATAGTTAACTATAGTATTTTTTTGTGAGGGTGACCTGTAAGAATTTAGTGAAATATAGAGCAGAGGTTCATTACCTTAATTTTGAATGTAATAAAAATTATACCCATCCATTATGTCTATATGCCATTTAAAGACCGACTTTTCAACTTCATACACAATCATTTCCCACGATAAAATAAAATCCAGGCTTTCTGACTTCATTGACAACAGGTTTTTAAATAAAAATGGAACTCGAAAATTTACTTACCTTGTCATTGATCATTTGTACAATTTTACTAAAAAGCATTCTGACTCTACACACAGTTACTCTGAAGTCGACATCAAAAAGATGCTTGAGTTTCTGATTGACAATATCTATGTTGTCGGAGACCAGGTTTTCCAACAATCTGTTGGAATTCCTATGGGTACCAATTGCGCCCCGTTATTAGCAGTCCTACCTTTGTATTTATATAAATCAGAATTTATGCTTGAAAAGAAGAAACCATTTTCTGTTGCCTTCAACTCGACATTTAGATATATCGATGACGTACTGTTAATTAATAATGTAATTTTCATTCTTATGTCGAAACGACATATCCTGGTGAGCTTGAGAGAAAAGATACTACAGAGTCTGACACATCTGCTTCGTATTTAGAAATGTAACTTGAAAAAGACGTTAATGGTAATCAAACAACCAAGCTCTAGGATAAACGTGATGACATTAATTTTTCTATCGTTAACTCCCCTTACTTATTCAGCAATATACTTTCATCACATGCATACGGAGTTTACATATCTCAGATGATTCGATAAGCAAGAGGAAAATTATTCAAACAAGTCGATGAAACAAGAATTTCAACAGGCTCGTTTTAAATTCATCATTTCGTTATATGGTCGATACAATGACCTTGTCAGCAAATACAAATTATCATTGAGTAAAATGCTAACTGATGTTTTTCATACTTATTGTCATCTTCGCTAGCCAAGGGTTCCCGATCCGAAATCTACTCTACAACCCTTGGAAGATTAAGCTGAAAATTTAACTCGCTCAAACGAATTTGACTGGCTGCAAAGTACCAGTCTACGCAAGGTTTTTACTTATCGACGATTTTCGGCTAGGGGTTGCTCACTACTCTTTGGCACCTGATCCCATCTCTGATGTTTTGGAGGTCCGTGTTTGCCTTGGTCCTATTTTGTATTGTTTTATGGATTTTGATCTGGAATACTGTTATGACGTCCCTATGAAGTTATGCAGATCGATTATGACTAAATAATCAATTTATGGTCACGTGACGAACGTGTTTTAAAGAGAAATATAATCGCCAAATAGTGTTATAATAAAGACAAACTTTTGCAAACGTAAATATTAACATAAGGTAAAATGTGTTTTACAAAAAATCCACAAGTTTTGGGCATCATTGAGAACACAAATTTTGCATCGAAAAAAAATCTTTCAATGAAACAGTTACTTAGTTTTGCATTTGTCCACACAACAAAATTTGCCCATGCTGTTCCCATAATTGGCATTTACTCTTGAACTTGAGCATAGTATCTAGGTCACACCTTAGTCTCTGTTGAGACTGTATTTCTACTGGTTTTTACTACGGTTTATAACAAAGGAAGAGAAAAGTTGCGGTTGGGACTTGAAAATTTACAACAGCAATAAAAAGATTGATTGTATATTGTTTAAAGTTCCTCTCGAGAATTTTTCACTCATATGGAGACGCCACCACTTGTCGGTGGAGAGCTGCAAATTTCGTCCTATACTCGGCACTCAGAGCCATTGAGCAGGTAGGGATCTTTTTCTTGCCAGCACCTACTGCGACACGGGACCTCGGTTTATACGGAATGGTGGTAGAAAATAACGTTCTTCGTGGATTTTTTGTCAAGAGTTTGACGACACGCTCTACATATTGCCTTATCAATTATTATCAATGAGCCGTGATATTTGATTGGCTTAAATTGATGCACCTAAAATGCGGAACACGGACTTATGTAGTCCTTTCAATAATTCTTGAAAACATATATAATCAAAAGAAAAAAATTTCAAAATTAATTACTCCCTTGTTTTTTAGCGAACATCACGTCCTAACTTTCATCCCTTGTAAATAATACTCTTCTTTTGCTTAAAACACGAACAGACTTTCATTCAGCCGAAAATCGTCGATTAGTAAAAACCTTGCGTAGACTCGGACTTCGCAGCCAATCAAATTCGTTTGCGCGAGTTCTAAAAATTTCAGCCAAATCTGCCAAGGGTTGTAGAGTAGATTTCGGATTGGAAACCCTTGGCTACGAAGATGAAGTAAGAGAAATTGACAATAGAAAAGTTAAAGTCGTCACGTTTATCATATAGCTTAGTTGTTAAGTTACCATTAAGGTTTCGTCAAAGGTCAACATGTCTAAAAAATTATTTTTACAATAGCTCCAAAACTATGTGTGGTATAAAGTCAAAATGTTTACAGTTTATAAATATATCATTGATTAAAAAATAGAAAGTACCACTTGATAACAAATATTTTTAAACAGATATTTTTTGAGGAAAATTATATCAGAAAATGTGCATATTTAAAGAGAAATGCACCTTCTTAATTCTGTCCTTTTTGTGAAAACCATCATCGCAGAAATAATATAATATGTTTATCATCGAAGGGCAAGTTGGAATTGAATGGTCTCTGAAAGGCTGTTTTTGAAAGAATGACATGTTTAAAGACAAGACCCCTGTAGAACCCGCCATTTGCAATGTATATCTCCTGGATATCTTTAAATTACGATAGCCATGAATGGACATAGAATTTAAAAGAAATGTGTAAAAGTAAACCGAGTTCTCGAATTATTCAATCTGTTCTCTCGGATTGACAATCTACTAAAATGAATTGCCAAATTGTTCTCACAGATTATCAATTTGTTCCCTCAAAATACACAATCCGTTTTTTCGGATTGTAATTTATTCTCTCAGTTTAAACAATTTGTAAACCCTTCGCATGATTTCATTAATATTATTTGTACATATAAGATATGGGTATACGTGTTTTATGAATTAATATAATATTTTAGTACTTTAGATCTTACGTTTTATTACATGTTGCGGTCCAAAATGAGAAAATTGCATGAAAATTTTTCAAATCCATATATTCTAGTACTGATATTTGAACAAAAAAGTCTTTGATATTTGTATATTAGAATTACTGAAAGCCCTAGTAAGTCCTAATTAAAAAAAATATGTAATTTTTTTCTACAGAAAATATACGTTGACTTAGTTATAAAAGAGATTTGAACAACCGGTTCTGAAACAAATACACAGAACGCATTAATTAATTCAAATGTTTGGAAGCATTTGTATATATGTATATTTAAAGAAATTTGAGAGCACGGATCCTAAATCATTAGACTGATGCTACAAATCGAGATCTCGAATCAAGGTATGTCACTCGTGACATTTGTTAAATCAAGAATTTCTTGAGAATTACATTTTGCATCAGTACTCATATAGTGTGCCTCAAAATCGCAGAGAAAATAGGGGGGTCAGTGTGCATCTTACTGATCTACGGTACATTTAAGTTGACCTTTTTGCACTTAAACTTTAACTGTTTGGTAAATTACTTTAACCTTTATCATATTTTATCAGATGTAATCATGGAAATGAATATAATTTTATTTAACATTAAATGGTTTGAATAATGTTTATCACTGAACAATTCTTGCAAATTAATGCGCGTAATTTATTGTGTGACCTTTTTGCACTAAAAAGTAACATATTGGGGTATTAAAAAACTAAATAGACAATAAACCATTTTATTAAATCAAGCTTTTTAGGACTTAAGTGCCGATCAGTCACAAGGATCCAATACTTTAAAATAATGAAAGAAAAAGTTGGTGTTTTGAAATACTGGTCAAAATATGTGATTTTCAGGCGAAAAATGGTATAAATTTTATCTACAGTTATTTGGCATATCTTTATTTTTTGGCAAAGATTGTTGAAGGGAGGTGTAAAACTTGTTCTAAAAATATAAATTAAGACCTCTATTAAATATTCCTAGGAATATCATAACGGAAAATATTCTCCGAGTAAAAGTATGTGAGGCTAAAGTTCCAAGATATTAAATTTAATAAATGTTCAGATTTGCAGAACTACTTGCTAAATATCCTTCCACCACAAGAAATAGTCCCTCATAAATCTTGCTTCTTTGTAGCTCTTTGAGCAGTTTCTTCGTTGAGTGTTAAATCATTAACATTGTTGAATTTAAATATGCTATAAAAAATTTAATTTTAATAAATAGTTTTGAAGCAAGAGGATCTGCGTGAACTTTTCTAAAAAGCTAACGAGTGACATACCTTAATAATATGTGAAAACGAATTATGGAATTTGAGATCTCGAATTATAAATCGAGGGAATGAATTGGTAATCCGTGGATCGGATTGTGCATTTCGAGATCTCGAATTATAAACCGAGGGAACGAACTGATAATCCGTGGGAACTGTTTGACGTGTAATTCGAGATATCAGATTAATTTTTACTTTTTGAGAAATTTAATGAAAGTTAAAGTTTGTGAAATTTAACCATCGTATGTTTCCCCCATGATGAGCATATACTAATTAGTTATGCTCAAAGAAAGTAAAAAGAAAAAGGCTACCAGTTTTGGGAAATAAATCTCTCAGCAGCTTCAATTGATCTGAAAGGTCAAATGACCTTTGATCAGGATTGCGTTGGTCAAAGTGGATTTGTTTCCTCTCCTTGGACTCAACCTCCCCTCCGTCCCCTAGTTTAGGTCTACCAAAATTCCATTTTGAGAGGTTTTGGTTGGGTCTTTATTGGTCTTGGTATACTCCACTGAAAGGATTTTGATGTAGAGCTGTCGGCACTTAAGACCTGACTGAGGTGGAAGTGATGGAGATACATTAGTCGTCATCCAATGTGACTACATGATTGTGCTAGCCTAAAAATAAATCAAGAGTTTTAAAAGATCTACATAATTTATATAGTAGTATATTATAATGTATGTTTTATACATATATTGAATAGGTTTGTCCATGCAGATGGAAACATTTCTTACCCAATAAGACATACACAGTATGCATAGCATACATGTACTTCCCCTTGTCCAGCAAACAAATGTAGAATTTGTATCGGACTTTTTTCATGGATGCCAAACAGAAAGCTCTTACGTACTCAAGGGAGTTATCAATTAGAACATTTTTAATTATGACAAATTTTCTAATAAATCATATGTATACATTAATAACATGTATGCTGGCCAGCATTACCAGGTACAAATTAGAACATTTGTTACAAGCGTATCTTCATGTATAAATGCAGTACCAGTATATATTAATATCTCGTTCATTATTAATTAGCTTAAGATTTCAATTCAGAGAATGGGAAATGTTGAACAAAGAGTCAAATTACTAAATATACAGTATACACGATTCCAAAAAGTCGCGCCCTCTTGCGGGAGAGGTACCTACCTTATGTATTAATGACGTCAAACGAGGATAAACGTAAGATTCACATATGACACAATGCAAAAGATTCAAACATAGACCTAATGATTCAAAACATAGTTGAAAGTAAGAATTGAAGTGTAAACATTTTTTTGTATTAGAAAATTTGCGTTGTTATATTTATTTCCGATTTGCACTTAACGTGAATTAAATGAAGGTGTTTACAATCAATGGTTAAATCTACTTTCATTTTTGCGCTCATTGCATTGTACATACGTGCGCTAATTATTAGTGGAGACCATTTTATTCTGAAGGGGGGGGGGGTTGGGAGTCTGGCAATTTTTTTTGAATCAGATTATTTATTTTCATGTCGGTGAAGGACGGATTATTTATTTTCAACATTTTCTAAGACAGATTATTTATTTCCAAAATCTGTCAGCCTTTAACCATTATACCGCCTATTATATGTTCAGCAAAATCTAACTATAAACTTCATTATACCCCCCGCTTGAAAAGTGGGGGTATATAGTAATCGGTATTTCCGTCCGTCCGTCCGTCCGTCTGTACGTCCGTCCGTCCGTCCGTCCGTCTGTTACGCTTTGGGGTACCCATCTCTTATCCGCAACTCCTCTCATACCACTGCATGAAATTTGATGAAACTTTCACAGAATCTTTATTACATATTGCCATTGTGCACCTCCTATTTTACTTTTTGATCCGACAGATATTTTGGGTTTCCCGGCCACAGGAAAATATGGACTTTTTCACCAGTTATAACCATATGGGAGGCGGGGGGTATCATTTAGTGAGCTCATCGCTCACAGTACCTCTAGTTTAATATTTCTTTAAATCAGGTAATAAGCTATGGATCAATCGTGGGTATTGGCGGAGCTAACGGACAATTTTAGCTGCTCTGAATGTTCATTATTAACTTTAATTCAGTGATATCCCGGGTTCTGTGTTAAAAAACTGAGGTTGAATAGTCGCTGAAATATTGGAGTTTCTGTATGTGTAAAAAAAAATTCAGAAACTACTAGTAAATCACATTTGTGCAATCGGATTAGTAAGGGCTTTATTAACATGTACAACATTTACAGCAACTGATCCAGACCCTGGACAATGTTATATTTGCAGAAAAAAAATAAATTTTCCAAATGTAAATACGTGACAATTAAAAGTACATGTAAACAATGTAGAAAAAAATGAAAGTTACAAGACAGAATTAATTACGAAGACTGATGGCTAGAGTAGAAGCACGTCACTTCTTTCGGAAACTTTCCCCCTCTCCCACCAGGGTTTGGGTCAATTACTTTCAAAAGTAATCGATTAAATTACAATTACTTTGGATTTTAAAAGTAATCAATTACAAGCTGATTACTGCTATTTTTAAAAGTAATCGATTACATTAGATTTTTTTCCCTCTTGTAATCATGATTACTTCTGATTACTTTAGATTACATTATATTTTTTTATTATAAGTTTATTATACCCCCCGCTTGAAAAGCGGGAGAGTATATAGTAATCGTTAATTCCGTCCGTCTGTTACGCTTTGGGGTACCCATCTCTTATCCGCAACTCCTCTCATACCACTGAATGAAATTTGATGAAACTTTCACAGAATCTTTATTACATATTGCCATTGTGCACCTCCTATTTTACTTTTTGATCCGACACATATTTTGGGTTTCCCATAGCAAAACATGGACACTGCCATTTATACACATATGGGAGGCGGGGGGTATCATTTAGTGAGCCCATTGCTCACAGTACCTCTAGTTTTTTATAGTTAAAATGGTTCAGAAATACACTATGTATTTTTGACAGCAATCTTTATTCTGATTTCAATACTTATTTACAAGCTTTTTCATTACACTTGATCATTATTAGCATTTGAAAAGTAGAGTCACTAAGTCTGCATCTCTCTGGTCTGAAGATTTTCCCTGCAATACTAAAAAGTCGTTCCACTGGTGCAGAAGTAGCAGGTACATCGAGATATTTTTTGGCAAGTTTCGAGAGAATAGGAAATCTGTCTGCATTTTCCTTCTCGTATTGCAGTGGATTTGATTCCTCAAATGGCTCAAGCAGGTACTGTGATACTTCCATTTTCACATTATCACCAGAAACATGTTTCTTCCCCTGCATTGTAGGTGTCATAAAGCTGAAAAGTCCGTTATCAATCTTACTAACTTTCCTTGGAGGAGATCCATCATCACTAGAAATTTCACTTTCTAAATCATGCCTCCTTGCATATGACAAATCTTTTCTTTTATGTCCGCAGGGGATTTTGCCCATCGAAGTTTAAATCTGGGATCCAATGCTGTAGATAGTTGATAAGCATCATCCTCTTTGTATATTGTGAGTCTTTTCGTCATTGAAGATACCAATGTGGATACCATCTTGTTGCTATAAGTAGTTGAAAGTTCTGCAAGCTTGTGCTCAAGGCCGAGTATAACTGCAATGGCTAAACTTCAAGAAACATTTTTAAGAACTAAACAGAGTTCCTGCAATAATTTTCGTTCATATCCAGTTAAGTGAATCGTGTCCAGTTTATTAAGTTTTGCCTCAGGTATCTCAAGTATGGAACGGATCATTGTTAGTTGTGAATTCCACCGAGTTGCATTGTCAGCTTGAAGTCTTTTTTCATCTTCCAAGATTTCAGTGGCTTTAATTGATTTCCTTACATATTTCACTATGTTTGAAGCCTTTGCAATGACTGTTTTTAAATGCAGGCTAACTTCCTTCATCTCATCTTTAACAACTAGCTGTAAAGTGTGTGCAAAACATCTTCCATGCTTGGGGATATCATCAATAGCATAGTTGAATTCCACTGGCTCCAAACTAGAATCATCATTTTCATCTTCATTGTCTGACTCACATGTGTCTTCTTTCGAGGTTGTATCTTTCTCACATTCAAATCCCGGCAGAGCAAACTGAAAAGCCTTGGCCATATTGAAAGCATTGTCTGTCACAATGCTTCCTCATATTCTTGATGTGTGTTTTCTGCACAATGTTGGCCTTTAAATCGTTTACACGACACCATGACTGATTCCATGCACCCAACCCAATATAAAGTGACCTGTAATACCGAGAAAGCCCTTCATTCGTCGATTTGACCAGAGGTCAATAGTTAAGCATACACTCTCCACAGATTGTAACTTGTCCTTTATTTTAGTCTGAGTATTGGCTGACCTTTCCAGGAGAAGTTTTGTAGCAAAATGTTTACGAGAAGGTGGCTGATATTTGGGATTCAATGATTCGATTAACAACCGGAATTCTGGATTTTCAACAATTGAAAGTGGTGTCAAACTTCCTGCTATGAAGGAAATCAAAGCCTCAGTAATCTGTTTTTGGTTTGGATCATTTGAGTTGTACTTGTTTTTTGAAGAAGTTTGGGTATATGTTTTCATAGACATTTGAGATGTTTTTGGTTGATCATCTTTTTTTCTCATGTAAATATCTCTATGTTTCCTCTGAAAATAATCAACTTTAAATTAATTAACAAAATAAGGCATAATTATAGCTTGAACTATCGGGAGTGGACAGAAACTGTTTAACATGTAATTGACAATGTTGACATGAGAGAAGTAATTTAGACTACAATTGGTAGATGGTTTTACAACTATTAGCACAATGGTTAACTGGTAAGGCTTGATAAAACACTGTTGATAATTACAATTACCCATCCCAATCCAACCTAAATCACACATCATTCATCATTTAGATTTTTTATAAATAAATCTGCCTTTTTTTAAAAAAAGAAAAATGAAAGCTCACATGCAGAAAAATTTACAGTTTAATGCATTTATGTACCAAAGCTGGTATAACTGCCATAGTTATAGTGAAAGTTATAATTTATTATAAGTCACTTAAATTTGAAACTGTATAAGAAGGATATGGAGATAACGAACAGTATTCAATCTCAACGTCCATTAAACAATATACAAAATAAAAGCAAAGCAAACACGGACCTCTGAAACATCAGAGGTGGGATCAGGTGCCATGGAGGAGTGAGCATCCCCTGCCGACCGGTCACACCCGCCGTGTGCTCGTTGTCATGATCAGGAAATAACGGAAAAAATCCGTCGTCAATTCAGTGTATAAATACTGTAAACCAAGTATTATACGCGTGCGATAAATATCCGCGAGTTCCGCGAGTAAGCTTTGCTCGCGGATATTTATCGTCGCGAACCAGTTGTTCATTATATTCCCATATCATGATTTATTTAGAGTTATTTGCCCGTTTTTCAATACCGATCCCGACGGTCCAACAAGTAATCACGGAAGAACTTTACTGTTAGTGTACAAGAAGCAGTTGAAATTTAATTACAAACATTCAGAAAAAACAAAAAAAAAAAAAACGAATGGCAAATCTAAAACTATTTGTTTTAAAATGATTAAAATGTCAATAATCATTTCAGCTTGTGTTATTATTGTTCATTTATTGTTACAGACGAGTCAGAGATAGCCTGGTTAATTACGGCCCAGTCCTTCTCTGTCCCAACCATTTATAATAATTGCCCCTTGACCGTGTAGATCTTAGAAAGCGTCGATTTAATTACCCAATTAGTATGAGGCACTTTTGCAATTGAGAGTTTTAAATAAATTTTAATCTAGATTTTTCCCCGATTTTCGTTTGAGCGTTGTGAAAATGCGTATGAAGTATATTCATGGTAAACATTTTACCTACTTTAGGGGCGGATACAAGATTTTAAATGGACGCAATGCACAGAATGTTTTGAATAATGCGTAAGCAGACCATTTTACCTAGTTTATGGGCGGATATAAAATTTTTATTTGATTCAAAAATACTTGTGGAAATAAAAAAAATGTGACCACTCTTTCGTGGAAATAAATCGTCGCGGATAAGTTCTCTGGCGGTCAGTCGCGAATAAAAAATGACGCGTATAATAATTGGTTTACAGTAATGGACTAACAATTGGTATGAAAAACGTCAGTCAGCATATGACTCAATGATAAATTGTATTTGCTGACAAGGTCATTGTATCGACTATAGAATTTACGAAATGATGACTTTAAACGAGACTGTTGATATTCTTGTTTCATCAACTTGCTTGTCAATAATTTACCTCGTTTAAGAAATTGTTCATACGTAGAGCACGCTCTTGCGTATCGAATCAACTGAGATATATATACTCCGTATGCAGGTGATGAAGGTATATTGCTGCATAAGTAAGGGAAGTTGACGATAGAAAACTTAAAGTCATCACGTTTATCATATAGCTTGGTTGTTAGATTACCATTAGTGTCTTTTTCAAGTAAAATATCCAAGTATATAACTCATACATGTTATTCTGAGACATATGAAGCAAATTGTTTATTTTAAAAAGACAAACTTACCTTCAGATATGTTATGAAATTTGAAGTAGTTTTTGCATTCCGTGATATTTGTGCAGAGAAGTGCCTACACTTGGCTTTTAAATACCCTCTGATGGTTGGTTTTCAGGAAACTCAAAATGTTGGATAGCCGACATGTTGATACTAACTAAGTCAAACTCAATTTGCCCTTTGAATAATATTTTTTAGGTATAAAGCACAGTAGGTGAACAGTTTTCTAATATGTCCAAAAGCAATGACTGTTATATATAGTTAGAATTAGCAGGATTCTCTCACTGTATTTGCCTTTGGGCAAGAAAGGAATAGTTCTAGCAATTTTAAAGACTGTTCAACCTTATTCATTGATTATCTCTAATGAATTATGATTCAAAGCATTTAATTTTACCATTGTAATCATAAAAGTAATCAAAAAGTAATCATGATTACAGGACTTTTTTCAGAGTAATCGATTAAATTACGATTACTTGTAATCATAAAAATGAACGATTACTGATTACTCATTATTACTCAGCAATCTGTAATCGATTACAGCTGATTACGATTACTGATTACCCCATCCCTGTCTCCCACATAATGATTTCGGAACATCACAGGAACCTGACGTTACTTATTTTTCTTCCAATGAAAAAATGGGTTATTTTTTTATCACAAGAAAAAAGGTAATGTGAGGTGCCTGTGTGCAAATCTTTAAGAAAAAACATCCATAAGCCATTACCGAGAAAAAGGTTACAAGTTTCTTTTTTTTTTTGGGGGGGGGGTATCCTCATTACCTTATTTTCGGCTGTTACGCTTAGAAAAATACCTTTCAAGAATAAATGTAGTAAATATGTACCCAAAATAATTATTTCAACGGATTTTTCCTGGGGTTTTAGTCCGTTTACAGAAACTTAAATCTTTTTACTAATGTACATTTTACCTGTTGATTAATCAAAGCCACAAATATATTAGATATTTGAGATCTTTGTCAGAATGACGCATGAATATTAAAAGGAATTGGTGGATCAAACATTTTTTTTCCTTGAATATGGGCATTTTCTTAAAGATTTTTATAGGGGAACATAATTAATTTCATTGATTTTTAGGTCACCTGAGTAAACTCAGGTGACCTATTGCTATCCGTTTTCGTCCGTCGTCGTCCGTCGTGCGTTAACATTTGAACATTTTCAGCTTCTTCTCTGCAACCATTGAACCGATTTCAATCAAATTTGGCATAAAGCATCTATGGCTGAATGGGAACAAAAATTGTGAATTTCATGATCCCTGCCCCCCTGGGGCCTGAGGGGTGGGGCCAAAACCACTAAAATTAATGCAATCTTTAAAAATCTTCTTCTTTACTCCTGGACATGAAGCAGTCAAACTGTTTGCATGATTGTATTTAGCATTGAGTCCTCTACCAAAATTGTGAAATTCATGGCCCTGGGGTCAGGGGTTCTAATGCTAGGACAGGGCTAAATAAGTATATAGTGAAAATGCATTAATTCTTTGAAAACCTTCTTCTCTGCTCCTGGGTATTAAATAAACCAACTAAGTACATAGTTATGATGAGCAAGAGTGCCTTAACAAAAATTGTGAATTTTATGACCCCAGGGTCAGGGGCTCTGGTGTTAGGGCGGGGCTCTATTGATTATATAGTGAAAATACATGAATTCATTAAAAATCTTCTCTGCTTCTGGATATTAAATAGACTAAGTGTATAGGTATGATGAGCAAGAGTGCCTCTACCAAAATTGTGAATTTTATGGCCCCAGGGTCAGGGGGTTCTGATGCTAGGGCGGGGCTAAATAAGTATATAGTGAAAATACATGAATTCTTTGAAAATCTTCTTCTCTGCTCCTGGGTATGGAATAAACTAACTAAGTGTATAGTTATGATGAGCAAGAGTGCCTCTACCAAAATTGTTAATATTGTGGCCCCAGGGTCAGGGGTTCTGGTGTTAGGGCGGGGCTTTATTGATTATATAGTGAAAGAAGGATATGGAGATAACGAACAGTATTCAATCTCAACGTCCATTAAACAATATACAAAATAAGAGCAGAGCAAACAAAGACCTCTGAAACATCAGAGGTGGGATCAGGTGCCATGGAGGAGTGAGCATCCCCTGCCGACCGGTCACACCCGCCGTGTGCTCGTTGTCATGATCAGGAAATAATTATTAATTAAATAATCAGGAAATCATGATTTTGTGGCCCCAGGGTCAGGGGTTCTGGTGTTAGGGCGGGGCTCTATTGATTATATAGTGAAAATACATTAAATCTTTGAAAATCTTCTTCTCTGCTCCTGGGTATTAAGCAGATGAACTACCTATATAGTTACGAGCAAGGGCCCTAATCTTCCAGAATTTTGAATTTCAAGGCCCCAGGGTCAGGGGTACCATAGGGGAGGCGGGGGGCTGTACTTATATACTGTAAATGAATGAATTGTTTGAAATCTGCTCCTTGGTATTAATCAAATATTTTTGAAAAGCAAGGATGCCTTATCAAAAATTGTGCAATGTGTTGATCTAGGCCTAAGGGTCAGGGGTTCATGTGTGGTAAAGGCACTACTGATTATTGCTGCATATTACTGATAAGTTGAAATGCATTTTTTGTTCCCCTACCCTACCTATGGGTATTAAGTAACCAAACTAAGCAACTGCTAAGTGTATTGTTGTGATGATCAATGGTGCCTCTTTCAAAATCGTGAATGCCATAGCATCTGGCTTTATATCGTGAATCAAATTCAATCACTGGAAAGTTGTTGCATAATGCTCAGGTGACCTATAAGGCCCATGGGCCTCTTGTTGTAAAATCTTGTGATTTCAAAAAGCAGTTGATTTAGTGTTATCTGATCGGTTGTTTGAAAATTATATTTTTATGGACATATACGTGATTATTCTCAGATGATCTATCTGATTCTATAGTACAGTCAATTTCTTTATTCTAATCATGGGCAGCACCAATGGTAATAAACAGCATCTCATCGAATGATGCAAAGTAAATAATGAATACCCCATAGTAATAAGGAGCCCCTATAATGAAGATCTTTTTATTTTTAGTTTCTATTTACTCTGATAGGAGCGATAACATCAGAAGGATAAAATCAAAATACGAAAATTATTTTCATATGGCGATACAATATTTGCCGCTGTAATTATTCTTCATAAATATACCTTTTGTGAAAAAAGTTATTACGTTTCTAACATTGGCTTGTATTTTTTTTTTTTTTAATTATGTTGGTTAGTTTCAAATGATCTTTAACATACCGTATACTTTGTAGATTAATCTTTTATTCCGTAGTACTTTTTAAGATGAAAGAAGGACAACTCTTGCTGATCGACGAATATTTTACAAGCACTAAAAACCCATGATAATTCTGTTTTCTGATATGAACAATTTATCATATTTAATATTTGTAAATATTGAATATTTTTTGTAAAAACACTTCTAATTTTAAATTTATGTTGTGTTTAAAAAAAAATTCTATTTTCATGTACTATGTTAAATTTTCTTTTTAACATAGAAAGAAATAAAGAACAAAAGTAGTCGATTATGTCAAAAGCAATGTGATATTATAGATATCGTGGCATATACATGTTAAGTATGCCCAAAACAATGCCTTTAAAAATGTGGTAATAATTATTAGAAAGCAAGAGTGATGGCTGGCCCTGGAAAAAATTAAAGTCGAGGAATTATGTTTTGTTTTTTTTTTACTTCTTTTTAATGTACATGTAACATGTATTCAAGTAAAACCGAAGTTTAAGCGAAGTCGTGAAGAAAAGTCACTGCTATTGTTGATTTAAAAAATTCAAATCTTATGCATTAACAGACATAAAAACTAAATCTATACTTAATTATTTATAAACTCCGAAACAGCTGCACAAAAGTTCTTACTTAAGCCTGAAGGAATACACTAGGTATTAGATGATGTCCGTAGACTATACCGGTATTCAAATTTCACTTGCATAGTAATTATCGTAAATTTAATTCTAAACCTTTTTTTCATTTTCACAAATTATATTTATTACACTTATTCATCGTGTGTACAATATGAAAAAATCGTCAAAATCCCCAACTAATCCCTCCACAAAAACTGCCCCACTATACATTATAAGAGAAATAATGTATAGTGGGGTATTTTTTTGTGGGGGGGATTATTTTGGGGTTTTGATGATTTTTTTGGATATTGTACACATTATGAGTATGTGTGGTCCTGTCCACAAGAACTTGTGATTCCGGTTTGCGGATCTAAGTTTCTGGCAATTTATAATAAAACTGACAAGAAGCAAGCGGTTATTTATTTTATGAAACGTCATAATGAATTATTCAATCAAAACTCGATTTAAGTCATATAAAAAGAAATAAGCGCTGGTCATTGATTAAAAAAAAATGTGCAAATCCTTTCCGTTTATATCCGATTTCACTCTTCGTTGAAGGTTCTAGAAAGTCAGATGGTATCGAACCCGATGTCAAAGAAAATCGAGGGGATTATTTATTATGAATGGGCAGTGAAATAAATGAAAGCAATTGGTATCACAATGAGTTTGATATATATCTGTGCCGATCGGGCTCGGGATTCAGTTATAATCGGTTTTATCATTAAGCATATGGTGAAAGCCGAGGTTAGTCACGGTGTCGCTGATGAATATGTAGGTAAAAATTGTCATTCACATTTTGGATGTCGTGAGATCAGGTACGGTGGTTAGAGTCATAAAAAGTTAAATAGTATTAATACAACTGCACAGTGTTGTATTGCGTTTACTAGCTTGTTAACAGTGATAGTGGTACATTTACTGTAAAAAAAAATACAAGCGGTGTTTTTCTAGTACCTCTAGTGCACATCAACAAAAGTTACCCTAGATGCGGGTGATTTCATTGAAATATTTACAAATCGGGGGCACTTCAAAATTATATGGAAGTTTGAAAAGGAAGAGGAATGTATAACAAATTTATTAATGTATGCATATCCCATGTTTTATTCTGTTTTAGATAAATAATCGAGCGAAGTTTAAACGAGGTGAGGCGGATGACGAGAAAAAAGTTGCAAGCCTTCTCTTTCCTTATGATTCAGGCGAAAACGTTTTTTTAAAAGCAGCTTCTGGAGAAAAAAGAGTTGAGTTATCGATAATATATTAGAATACAAAAAATAGGTAAAAGGCGACTCGACCCCAGATTTAAGAAGAAAAAAAAATGGAAAGGGGGGTCCATACCCCAAATGCCTATGGGTACAGCCTGTGTTTTGTACATTTGTATCAAGGGACACAGCCATCTAGTGACACATCCCCGAGACACAGATACTCAAGACAAAGCCCGGCCCCTACCTAATTGCTTTTGATTTGCTTTTATAATAAAGGAATAGATAACCCTAAGAATATTCATGTATATATATATTCACTCTTTGTTTTTATATTAACCCATGTAATTATTTTCTTGTAAATCTGATCATTTTTATACATCCCCCGGACTGGTTCAAATCATCAAACCCAGAACACGTTACAAAAAATTGGCGGCAGCATCGAGGTTTGGATCAGTGATTTTCATTTCATAGATATCATTTTATCACTTGTCTAATAATGTCAGGTTTACAAACTGATGTTGATTTTTTGGCGAGGGAAATAAATTTGTTTAAATCATACAGAGAGATACATGACTCTGTGATGGGTAGGAATCCCGCCGGAGACACAGACCCGTCAGGAGTACCAGTACCCCGAATGAGAGACAGAGAGTTGGGTGAATGGATATGTCAGTGATGATGTATGTACATGTACGGATGATAATGAGGGTTCTGTATCTAATGATGGAGTTCCTATGCGTATTCCCAATCCGAGGACGCATACAAACCCTAGACAAGCTCGATCCAGAAATTTTGTAAAGACCGCTACATATGATGGATCTGGTTTGTGGAATGATTATCTGTCTCAATTTGAATCGGTATGTCTTTTGAATGAGTGGACAGAGACTGAGAAGGGACTATACTTGGCTGCATCCCTTAGAGGCCGGGCACAAGGAGTATTAGGAAATCAGCCTAGTGAAGGACGACAGAACTCAGGTAAACTAGTCAAAGCCCTACAAGATAGGTTTCCACCTTTGAATCAGACAGAGCTTTACAGAGCACAGCTCAGAGAAAGAAGACAAAAGGCGTCTGAGAGTTTGCCAGAGATGGGTCAAGATATAAAAAGACTCATAAATTTAGCCTACCCAACGGCTCCGGATGACGTTCGGAAAATTCTCGCTACAAAACAATTCTTAAATGGGTTGCACAACTCAGAGATGTGTCTCAAAATTAAGCAAGCGAGACCCATTAACCTGAATGATGCGATACAGAGAGCTGTAGAACGCGAACCATACAACAGAGCAGAAAACCTTCGCACAGATACAGTCAAGGTGACGAGTTAGAATACTGACGACTCGTCTAAGACATCAAAACTCGATCATTTCATAGGAACAGTTGAAAAGGAACATGCGCGCATTACAGCGTGATATGAGGGAACTGAAACAGTGGAAGTTTCAGCTAGAAAATGCTACAAGTGTGGATCGATAAGCATCCGAGAAATGACTGCCCACAACTGAAGAAAGAGCCTGAAAACAAGTTTAGGAACGATATCAATACTAAGAAGGCTCAGCATGATACGCCTGGTACAGTTCTAAAGAAGGATCACAAGTCAGATGATGTGTACTCTAGATCTGTGAGCTCTTTTAATGGGAGAGGGGCTTATGTTACGGCCCGTATCCATGAAACAGATGCATACTTGTTAATCGATATCACATAGAACACTCACTACAGTGCCAAGATGTTGTTTTCTCAAGTTTTGCATCTGTTATATTAACACATTTAGAGTGGTACCAAAGACCACATTATTCACAATAAATACTTCTATCTTTTAAAGCAGTGACATCGTTAACAATGACTCGATTACAACATGGACAAAAATAGGTCTCTCCTTCAAATATTTTCGCATTTTCATTCTTCCATTGCTTCCTCCACTAGTGATTTGGTTTAGCTAGTCAGCAGTTTGTGAAGATACTCCTGAGTCTCTGGCATTCCACCTGATATCTCCACAAATGTTTGTAAAAGAATCTGCATCAGCTCTTAACTTTTCCAAGGGCTCCTCTGTTTCTTGTATTTCCTTTATTTTGTCTTGGTCATTTTCACTGCAGGGGTAATTGCAGAAAAGCTGATGACATCTTTCTGAAAGTATTTTGAAAGCTGTGCAAGGATAGGAAGAATGTCCTTTAGAATGTATAGAGCACTTAGAACTTGATAGATCTCATCTTTTTCAATAGGCCACAAGCTGTTTGGTCATCATCCCTCTGCGATAGTGTTTGTAGCACAGATTCATAATCATTCACAGTGGCATCTACTGCTGCTTGAAAACTCGGCCATCTTGTTCTACAGGCTTTTTTCAAGTGCTTGCCTACAGACTATTTGGCTTCTTCTCCGATCATGATATTTTTTCATATCAGTCTGCACTTTTTAGTATGCTGCCATTCTCTTTGGTGAATTTTCAAGAAATTGTCTATAATTGTCTCAAAATTGTTTCAACAGTTTTAATGTACTTCACCAATTCATTAGTATCTGTGCAAGATAAAGCAAGTCGGTGACACACACAATGGATATTAATAAGCAAGGGATTTTCCTGTTTTAGGCGTGCAGCAACATCTGATCTTTTGCCTACTATGACTGATGCTCCATCTGTCACATGTCCTGTTAGTTTTTTAGTGTCCAACTCACAGTTACTTAGTTCCTCTAGTAGGCTATCGAAGATGTTATGGCCTCCGAGTTTGCACCCCTGTGTGTTTTAATACATCTTGACATGAAAGGAAAAATGTCTCTACTTTTCCTGTGTCTTGACAGAAGAACTGAATATAAGTAATCAGATTTTTAGTGACAGATATATCTGTGACTTCATCTGTCATTAAACCGTAAGCTTGAGCTTTTTTTGCCTTCTTAATAATTACCTCCTTGACTGTCTGTCCAATGGTGCCGAATAATATCTCCATCTGACACCTTGCTGATCGGTGATTAAATTATTTTAATACAACATCACAAGTTTTTTGTATAAAGTCTAACAATGGAAGTAGTTTTTTTTATTAGCAATGAATTCTTTCATAAGGAAATATGCTTCACCAAACACAATCTTTAACACATTGGTTTCTGCTTCTCTCTTCTTGGTAACGTCTTGTGAATTGTGAATTTTGTGGCCCCAGGGTCAGGGGTTCTGGTGTTAGGGCGGGGCTCTATTGATTATATAGTGAAAATACATGAATTCTTTGAAAATCTTCTTCTCTGCTTCTGGATATTAAATAGACTAACTAAGTGCATAGATATAGTGAGCAAGAGTGCCTCTACCAAAATTGTGAATTTTGTGGCCCCAGGGTCAGGGGTTCTGGTGTTAGGGCGGGGCTCTATTGATTATATAGTGAAAATACATTAAATCTTTGAAAATCTTCTTCTCTGCTCCTGGGTATTAAGCAGATGAACTACCTATATAGTTACGAGCAAGGGCCCTAATCTTCCAGAATTTTGAATTTCAAGGCCCCAGGGTTAGGGGTACCATAGGGGGGTGGGGGGCTGTACTTATATACTGTAAATGAATGAATTGTTTGAAATCTGCTCCTTGGTATTAATCAAATATTTTTGAAAAGCAAGGATGCCTTATCAAAAATTGTGCAATGTGTTGATCTTGGCCTAAGGGTCAGGGGTTCATGTGTGGTAAAGGCAATACTGATTATTGCTGCATATTACTGATAAGTTGAAATGCATTTTTTGTTCCCCTACCCTACCTATGGGTATTAAGTAACCAAACTAAGCAACTGCTAAGTGTATAGTTATAAGATCAATGGTGCCTCTTTCAAAATTGTGAATGTCATAGCATCTGGCTTAAATCATGAATTAAATTCAATCACTGAAATGTTGTTGCAGAATGCTCAGGTGACCTATAAGGCCCATGGGCCTCTTGTTGTAAAATCTTGTGATTTCAAAAAGCAGTTGATTTAGTGTTATCTGATCGGTTATTTGAAAATTATATTTTTATCGTTTTTATGGACATATACGTGATTATTCTCAGATGATCTATCTGATTCTATAGTCAATTTCTTTGTTCTAATCATGGGCAGTACGAATGGTAATAAAGAGCATCTCATCGAATGATGCAAAGCAAATAATGAATACCACATAGTAATTAGGAGCCCCCTATAACGAAGATCTTTCTTTTTATTTTCAGTTTCTATTTACTCTGATAGGAGCGATAACATCAGAAGGATAAAATCAAAATACGAAAAAAAATTTCATATGGCGATACAATATTTGCCGCTGTAATTATTCTTCATAAATATACCTTTTGTGAAAAAAGTTTACGTTTCTAACATTGGCTTGTATTTTTTATATGTTGGTTAGTTTCAAATGATCTTTAACATACCGTATACTTCGTAGATTAATTTTTTTTTCCGTAGTACCTTTTAAGATGAAAGAAGGACAACTCTTGCTGATCGACGAATATTTTACAAGCACTAAAAACCCATAATAATATTGTTTTCTGATATGAACAATTTATCATATTTAATATTATTTGTAAATATTTAATATTATTTGTAAAAACACTTTTTATTTTAAATTTATGTTGTGTTTAAAAAAAAATCTATTTTCATGTACTATGTTAAATTTTCTTTTTAACATAGAAAGAAATAAAGAACAAAAGTAGTCGATTATGTCAAAAGCAATCTGATATTATAGATATCGTGGCATATACATGTTAAGTATGCCCAAAACAATGCCTTTAAAATGTGGTAATAATTATTAGAAAGCAAGAGTGTTGGCTGGCCCTGGGAAAAATTAAAGTCGAGGAATTATGGGGTTTTTTTTTACTTCTTTTTAATGAACATGTAACATGTATTCAAGTAAAACCGAAGTTTAAGCGAAGTCGTGAAGAAAAGTCACTGCTATTGTTGATTTAAAAAATTCAAATCTTATGCATTAACAGACATAAAAACTAAATCTATACTTAATTATTTATAAACTCCGAAACAGCTGCACAAAAGTTCTTACTTAAGCCTGAAGGAATACACTAGGTATTAGATGATGTCCGTAGACTATACCGGTATTCAAATTTCACTTGCATAATAATTATCGTAAATTTAATTCTAAACCTTTTTTTTCATTTTCACAAATTATATTTATTACACTTATTCATTGTGTGTACAATATGAAACCAGAAGTCTCTGTCGAGACTGTAGCTCTACTGGTTTATACTTAAAACAAAGGAAGAGAAAAGTAGCAGTTGGGACTTGAGACTTTAAATCAGCAATAAATAGAAAAATGATCCTTGCCACTCATCAAAATAAAAACCAATGCACAGAATTATGTATCTTAGTATAGTCTACTTGTGTGCCAAGTTATACTGAAATCAGACCAAAACTGCAGGAGGAGTAGCATTTTGAAAGAATTTCACAGAAATTTCTATTTCTAGTAACCATGGGCAACATTGTTCATTGAAATCAAAAACCGATGCACAGAATTATGTATCTTAGTGTAGTCTACTTGTTTGCCAAGTTATATCAAAATCAGACCAAAACTGTAGGAGGAGTAGCATTTTGAAAGAATTTCACAGAAATTTCTATTTTTAGTAACCACGGCAACACCGTTTATCGAAATCAAAAACCGATGCACAGAATTATGTATCTTAGTGTAGTCTACTTGTGTGCCAAGTTATACTGAAATCGGACCAAATCTGTAGGAGGAGTAGCATTTTGAAAGAATTTCAAAGAAATTTCTACTTTTAGTAACCACGGCAACACCGTTCATCGAAATCAAAAACCGATGCACAGAATTATGTATTTTAGTGTAGTCTACTTGTGTGCCACGTAATATTGAAATTGGACCAAAACTGTAGGAGGAGTAGCATTTTGAAAGAATTTCAAAGAAATTTCTATTTTTAGTAACCACGGCAACACCGTTCATCGAAATCAAAACCCGATGCACAGAATTATGTATTTTAGTGTAGTCTACTTGTGTGCCAAGTAATATTGAAACTGGACCAAAACTGTAGGAGGAGTAGCATTTTGAAAGAATTTCAAAGAAATTTCTATTTTTAGTAACCACGGCAACACCGTTTATCGAAATCAAAAACCGATGCACAGATTAAATGTATCTTAGTGTAGTCTACTTTTGTGCCAAGTTATATTGAAATCAGGCCAAAACTGTATGAGGAGTAGCATTTTGAACGAATTTTACAGAAATTTCTATTTTTAGTAACCACGGCAACACCGTTCATCGAAATCAAAAACCGATGCACAAAATTATGTATCTTAGTGTAGTCTACTTGTGTGCCAAGTTATATTGAAATCGGACCAAAACTGTAGGAGGAGTAGCATTTTGAAAAATTGTTTACAGACAGACAGACAGACGGACGGACGACGGACGCATTACTATCGCATAAGCTCTTCTGGTCTCTGACCAGTAGAGCTAAAAATCGTCAAAATCCCCAACTAATCGCTCCACAAAAACTGCCCCACTATACATTATAAGAGAAATAATGTATAGTGGGGTATTTTTTGTGGGGGGATTATTTTGGGGTTTTGACGATTTTTTTGGATATTGTACACATGATGAATATGTGTGGTCCTGTCCACAAGAACTTGTGATTCCGGTTTGCGGATCTAAGTTTCTAGCAATTTATAATGAAACTGACAAGAAGCAAGCGGTTATTTATTTTATGAAACGTCATTATGACTTATTCAATCAAAACTCGATTTAAGTCATATAAAAAGAAATAAGCGCTGGTCATTGATTAAAAAAAAAATGTGCAAATCCTTTCCGTTTATATCCGATCTCCCTCTTCGTTGAAAGTTCTAGAAAGTCAGATGGTATCGAACCCGATGTCAAAGAAAATCGAGGGGACTATTTATTATGAATGAGCAGTGAAATAAATGAAAGCAATTGGTATCACAAAGAGTTTGATATATATCTGTGCCGATCGGGCTCGGGATTCAGTTATAATCGGTTTTATCAATAAGCATATGGTGAAAGCCGAGGTTAGTCACGGTGTCGCTGATGAATATGTAGGTAAAAATTGTCATTCACATTTTGGATGTCGTGAGATCAGGTACGGTGGTTAGAGTCATAAAAAGTTAAATAGTATTAATACAACTGCACAGTGTTGTATTGCGTTTACTAGCTTGTTAACAGTGATAGTGGTACATTTACTGTAAAAAAAAATACAAGCGGTGTTTTTCTAGTACCTCTAGTGCACATCAACAAAAGTTACCCTAGATGCGGGTGATTTCATTGAAATATTTACAAATCGGGGGCACTTCAAAATTAAATGGAAGTTTGAAAAGGAAGAGGAATGTATAACAAATTTATTAATATATGCATATCCCATGTTATATTCTGTTTTAGATAAATAATCGAGCGAAGTTTAAGCGAGGTGAGGCGGATGACGAGAAAAAAGTTGCAAGCCTTCTCTTTCCTTATGAATCAGTCGAAAACGTTTTTTTAAAAGCAGCTTCTGGAGAAAAAAGAGTTGCGTTATCGATAATATATTAGAATACAAAAAATAGGGAAAAGGCGACTCGACCCCAGATTTAAGAAGAAACCAGAAGTCTCTGTCGAGACTGTAGCTCTACTGGTTTGTACTTTTAACAAAGGATGAGAAAAGAAACCATTACCATCAGACCAAAACTGTAGGAGGAGTAGCTTTTAAAGGAATTTCACAGAAAATTATATTTTTAGTAACCATGGCAACACTGTCCATCGAAATCAAAAACCGATGCACTATTTTATGTATCTTAGTGTAGTCTCCTTGTGTGCCAAGTAATGTTTAAATCAGACCAAAACTGTAGAAGGAGTAGCGTTTTAAAGGAATTTCACAGAAAAATCTATTTTTAGTAACCATGGCAACACAATTCACTGAAATCAAAAAACCGATGCACTATTTTATGTATCTTAGTGTAGTCTACTTGTGTGCCAAGTAATATTGAAATCAGACCAAAACTGTAGAAGGAGTGGCGTTTTAAATGAATTTCACAGAAAATTCTATTTTTAGTAACCATGGCAACAGCGTTCATCGAAATCAAAAACCGATGTACTATTTTATATATCTTAGTGTAGTCTACTTGTGTGCCAAGTAATATTGAAATCAGACCAAAACTGTAGAAGGAGTAGCGTTTTAAAAGAATTTCAGAGAAAATTCTATTTGTAGTAACCATGGCAACACCGTTCATCGAAATCAAAAACCGATGCACTATTATATGTATCTTAGTGTAGTCTACTTGTGTGCCAAGTAATATTGAAATCAGACCAAAACTGTAGAAGGAGTAGCGTTTTATAAGAATTTCACACAAAATTCTATTTTTAGTAACCATGGCAACACCGTTCATCGAAATCAGAAACCGATGCACTATTTTATGTATCTTAGTGTTGTCTACTTGTGTACCAAGTAATAATGAAATCAGACCAAAACTGTAGAAGGAGTAGCATTTTAAAGGAATTTCACAGAAAAATCTATTTTTAGTAACCATTAGTGTTGTAAAATCGGACAAATTTTACTATCAATTATCAAATTGAATCGGAAGAACACAATCGATTATATAATCAATAATTTGAACTATTAAAAAAGGTAAAATTTATTCATCCTGCGAAGTATTTTAAATAGACAATGCACCAGGATATGGATGTAATTCGGCGTCAACCTCTTCACCATGCACATTCGCCATTTTGTTTACCGCCGATTAGAGTGACGTCCCTTTGGTGAATATAAAAGTTAAACCTGCTCGGCTTGAAAAATATAGTGATCTATCGAAGATAATATTTACAATCGATTGTCGTCGATCTGGGCCTTTAAACGACGATTTTTCCATAGTCTGCAACTATCGTAACAAGACTAGTAACCATGGCAACACCATTCATCGAAATCAAAAATCGATGCACTATTTTATGTATCTTAGTGTAATCTACTTGTGTGCCAAGCAATGTTGAAATCAGATCAAAACTGTAGGAGGAGTAGCATTTTAAATGAATTTCACAGTAAATTCTATTTTTAGTAACCATGGCAACACCGTTCATCGAAATCAAAAACCGATGCACTATTTTATGTATCTTAGTGTAGTCTACTTGTGTGCCAAGCAATATTGAAATCGGATCAAAACTGTAGGAGGAGTAGCATTTTGAAAAATTGTTTACAGACAGACGGACAGACAGACGGACGGACGACGGACACCTTACTATCGCATAAGCTTTTCTGGTCTCTGACCAGTAGAGCTAAAAAATAGAAAGGGGGGGTCCATACCCCAAATGCCTATGGGTACAGCCTGTGTTTTGTACATTTGTATCAAGGGACACAGCCATCTAGTGACACATCCCCGAGACACAGATACTCAAGACAAAGCCCGGCCCCTATCTAATTGCTTTTGATTTGCTTTTATAATAAAGGGACAGATAACCCTAAGAATATTCATGTATATATATATATATTCACTCGTTGTTTGTATATTAACCCATGTAATTATTTTCTTGTAAATCTGATCATTTTTATACATCCCCCGGACTGGTCGAAATCATCAAACCCAGAACACGTTACAAAAAATTGGCGGCAGCATCGAGGTTTGGATCAGTGATTTTCATTTCATAGATATCATTTTATCACTTGTCTAATAATGTCAGGTTTACAAACTGATGTTGATTTTTTGGCGAGGGAAATAAATTTGTTTAAATCATACAGAGACATACATGACTCTGTGATGGGTAGGAATCCCGCCGGAGACACAGACCCGTCAGGAGTACCAGTACCCCGAATGAGAGACAGAGAGTTAGGTGAATGGATATGTCAGTGATGATGTATGTACATGTACGGATGATGATGAGGGTACTGTATCTAATGAAAGAAAAAGTGAGCTAGCTCACATACCCCACGCTCCCCCAAAACTTGACGGTGAAACACATAATGAAAGGCACAGCTAGTGCACTTTAAGTACATAGTATAGATCACCAGAAGTCTCTGTCGAGACTGTAGCACTACTGGTTTGTACTTATCAAAAACCATTGCACTATTTTATGTATCTTTGTGTAGTCTACTTGTGTGCCAACTTATTTTGAAATCAAACTAAAACTGTAGAAGGAGTAGCGTTTTGAAGGAATTTCACAGAAAATTCTATTTTTAGTAACCATGGCAACATCGTTCACCGAAATCCAAAACCGATGCACTATTCTATGTATCTTAGTGTAGTCTACTTGTGTGCCAACTTATTTTGAAATCAGACCAAAACTGTAGAAGGAGTAGCATTTTAAAGGAATTTCACAGAAAATTCTATTTTTAGTAACCATGGCAACACTGTTCATCGAAATCAAAAACCGATGCTCTATTCTATGTATCTTAGTGTAGTCTACTTGTGTGCCAAGTTATATTGAAATCAGACCAAAACTGTAGAAGGAGTAGCGTTTTAAAGGAATTTCACAGAAAATTCTATTTTTAGTAACCATGGCAACACCCTTCACCGAAATCAAAAACCGATGTACTATTCTATGTATCTTAGTGTAGTCTACTTGTGTGCCAAGTTATATTGAAATCAGACCAAAACTGTAGAAGGAGTAGCGTTTTAAAGGAATTTCACAGAAAATTCTATTTTTAGTAACCATGGCAACACCGTTCATCGAAATTAAAAACCGATGCACTATTCTATGTATCTTAGTGTAGTCTACTTGTGTGCCAAGTTATATTGAAATCAGACCAAAACTGTAGAAGGAGTAGCGTTTTAAAGGAATTTTACAGAAAATTCTATTTTTAGTAACCATGGCAACACCGTTCATCGAAATCAAAAACCGATGCACTATTCTATGTATCTTAGTGTAGTCTACTTGTGTGCCAAGTTATATTGAAATCAGACCAAAACTGTAGAAGGAGTAGCGTTTTAAAGGAATTTCACAGAAAATTCTAGTTTTAGTAACCATGGCAACACCGTTCATCAAAATCAAAAACCGATGCTCTATTCTATGTATCTTAGTGTAGTCTACTTGTGTGCCAAGTTATATTGAAATCAGACCAAAACTGTAGAAGGAGTAGCATTTTAAAGGAATTTCACAGAAAATTCTATTTTTAGTAACCATGGCAACACTGTTCATCGAAATCAAAAACCGATGCACTATTCTATGTATCTTAGTGTAGTCTACTTGTGTGCCAAGTAATATTGAAATCAAACTAAAATTGTAGGAGGAGTAGCGTTTTGAAAAATTGTTTACAGACAGACAGACAGATGGACGGACGCCGGACGCATTACTATTGCATAAGCTCTTCTGGTCTCTGACCAGTAGAGCTAAAAAAGGGCAATGATGGCAAAAAATCTTCACATCCAAATGTCTTGCATATGAGGACATTTAAATGTGGAATGAAGTTTCTAGATAAATAATGGAATCAAAATTTCTTGGCATTATACAAATCCAAACATTAATTTGAAGTGGATGGGGGGAGGGGGGGGGAGAAATTTTCTAGAATAATAGGCAAAACTCTTTGGGATAAAATAATGGAATATGTCCTAAATATCTGCATAGGTTGACAAAACTATGTACAACAGTTTAAGAGGAGTTGTGCTGACAAACTGTTCATCTGTATATTCAAAATATGGCCAAAAAGTCTAAGTTGGAAAGTGTGGAAATTCCCGGAAAAATAAAGAAATCGGCATTTCCTGGTAATATGCACATCTACATATTGTGTCCTAAATATCTGCAAAGTTTGACGAAATTCTGTGCAGCGGTTTATGAGGAGTTGCACTGACAAACTGTTCATCTCTATATTCAAGGTATGGCCAAATGCCTAAGTTAAAAAGTGCGGAAAGTCCCGGAAAAAATAATGGAATCGGAATTTCCTGGTTATATGCACATCTACACATTATGTCCTAAATATCTGCAAAGTTTGACGAAATTCTGTGCAGCGGGTTATGAGGAGTTGCACTGACAAACTATTCATCTCTATATTCAAGGTATGGCCAAATGCCTAAGTTAAAAAGTGCGGAAAGTCCCGGAAAAAATAATAGAATCGGAATTTCCTGGTAATATGCACATCTACACATTGTGTCCTAAATACCTGCAAAGTTTGACGAAATTCTGTGCAGCGGGTTATGAGGAGTTGCACTGACAAAAAAAGAGGACTGACTGACTGACTGACTGACGGGTCAAAAACATTATACCTCCCGCAACTAGTTGCGTGGGATATAATGATGGAGTTCCTATGCGTATTCCCAATCCGAGGACGCATACAAACCCTAGACAAGCTCGATCCAGAAATTTTGTAAAGACCGCTACATATGATGGATCTGGTTTGTGGAATGATTATCTGTCTCAATTTGAATCGGTATGTCTTTTGAATGAGTGGACAGAGACTGAGAAGGGACTATACTTGGCTGCATCCCTTAGAGGCCGGGCACAAGGAGTATTAGGAAATCAGCCTAGTGAAGGACGACAGAACTCAGGTAAACTAGTCAAAGCCTTACAAGATAGGTTTCCACCTTTGAACCAGACAGAGCTTTACAGAGCACAGCTCAGAGAAAGAAGACAAAAGGCGTCTGAGAGTTTGCCAGAGATGGGTCAAGATATAAAAAGACTCATAAATTTAGCCTACCCAACGGCTCCGGATGACGTTCGGGAAATTCTCGCTACAAAACACTTCTTAAATGGGTTGCACAACTCAGAGATGTGTCTCAAGATTAAGCAAGCGAGACCCATTAACCTGAATGATGCGATACAGAGAGCTGTAGAACGCGAACCATACAACAGAGCAGAAAACCTTCGCACAGATACAGTCAAGGTGACGAGTTAGAATACTGACGACTCGTCTAAGACATCAAAACTCGATCATTTCATAGGAACAGTTGAAAAGGAACATGCGCGCATTACAGCGTGATATGAGGGAACTGAAACAGTGGAAGTTTCAGCTAGAAAATGCTACAAGTGTGGATCGATAAGCATCCGAGAAATGACTGCCCACAACTGAAGAAAGAGCCTGAAAACAAGTTTAGGAACGATATCAATACTAAGAAGGCTCAGCATGATACGCCTGGTACAGTTCTAAAGAAGGATCACAAGTCAGATGATGTGTACTCTAGATCTGTGAGCTCTTTTAATGGGAGAGGGGCTTATGTTACGGCCCGTATCCATGAAACAGATGCATACTTGTTAATCGATATCACATAGAACACTCACTACAGTGCCAAGATGTTGTTTCCTCAAGTTTTGCATCTGTTATATTAACACATTTAGAGTGGTACCAAAGACCACATTATTCACAACAAATACTTCTATCTTTTAAAGCAGTGACATCGTTAACAATGACTCGATTACAACATGGACAAAAATAGGTCTCTCCTTCAAAAATTTTCGCATTTTCATTCTTCCATTGCTTCCTCCACTAGTGATTTGGTTTAGCTAGTCAGCAGTTTGTGAAGATACTCCTGAGTCTCTGGCATTCCACCTGATATCTCCACAAATGTTTGTAAAAGAATCTGCATCAGCTCTTAACTTTTCCAAGGGCTCCTCTGTTTCTTGTATTTCCTTTACTTTGTCTTGGTCATTTTCACTGCAGGGGTAATTGCAGAAAAGCTGATGACATCTTTCTGAAAGTATTTTGAAAGCTGTGCAAGGATAGGAAGAATGTCCTTTAGAATGAATAGAGCACTTAGAACTTGATAGATCTCATCTTTTTCAATAGGCCACAAGCTGTTTGGTCATCATCCCTCTGCGAAAGTGTTTGTAGCACAGATTCATAATCATTCACAGTGGCATCTACTGCTGCTTGAAAACTCGGCCATCTTGTTCTACAGGCTTTTTTCAAGCGCTTGCCTACAGACTATTTGGCTTCTTCTCCGATCATGATATTTTTTCATATCAGTCTGCACTTTTTAGTATGCTGCCATTCTCTTTGGTGAATTTTCAAGAAATTGTCTATAATTGTCTCAAAATTGTTTCAACAGTTTTAATGTACTTCACCAATTCATTAGTATCTGTGCAAGATAAAGCAAGTCGGTGACACACACAATGGATATTAATAAGCAAGGGATTTTCCTGTTTTAGGCGTGCTGCAACATCTGATCTTTTGCCTACTATGACTGATGCTCCATCTGTCACATGTCCTGTTAGTTTTTTAGTGTCCAACTCACAGTTACTTAGTTCCTCTAGTAGGCTATCAAAGATGTTATGGCCTCCGAGTTTGCACCCCTGTGTGTTTTAATACATCTTGACATGAAAGGAAAAATGTCTCTACTTTTCCTGTGTCTTGAAAGAAGAACTGAATATAAGTAATCAGATTTTTAGTGACAGATATATCTGTGACTTCATCTGTCAGTAAACCGTAAGCTTGAGCTTTTTTTGCCTTCTTAATAATTACCTCCTTGACTGTCTGTCCAATGGTGCCGAATAATATCTCCATCTGACACCTTGCTGATCGGTGATTAAATTATTTTAATACAACATCACAAGTTTTTTGTATAAAGTCTAACAATGGAAGTAGTTTTTTAATTATCAATGAATTCTTTCATAAGGAAATATGCTTCACCAAACACAATCTTTAACACATTGGTTTCTGCTTCTCTCTTCTTGGTAACCTCTTGATGAAAATAGGAAACTTCTTGAAGCATTTCACTTTCCATTGCTTCACTGTGTAGTTTGCATGTGCCGTGAGTCTTCAATGCATCCAATTTAAATCTAACACTAGGGGTTCCAGGGAAAGTTTCCCTTTGATTATTGGGATGCTTTTTGTTGTGTTTCTTACATACCATACAGTGCATGCCATCATTTTCTACATACACTAGCCACCAATATTTTGCTGACAACCAATTATGTTGAAATGTACTTTTGGTGCAAAGTTTTTGTGCATCCTTTTTTACTGGAGATGTAACACGAATGAATTATTTCATCTGATTCAAATAAATCTTGTACATTTTTAACACACTCTTCTGGTGTCCCAACTGGTCTTGATTCTGAGGCTTGATTTCCTATTATTCTTATTTTATTAGTATTTCGTTTCATAACATATGATAGGCGTTAGTACCATGATCACAATTCCTTTGTCATGAGAAACAGGAGTCAGTGCATACCATTTAATGACTCGCAGCCTAATGAACTTTTCTCACTACTCTCACCGACAGTCTCTGGTTTTTGAATTGCTGAAAAAAAATCAAGGGGAGGATAAATGTTGTATTGTTTTGATTGTTAAAAAATAAGGAATAACAAATATTCATCTATTTGAAATATAAGAAAATATATTCAATTCTCAAATAATGACTCATTATGATTAGCTCTACTGGTCAGAGACTAGAAGAACTTATGCGTTAGTAATGCGTCCGTCCTCCATCCGTCTGTCTGTCTGTCTGTAACCAATTTTTAAAATGCTACTCCTCCTACACTTTTGACCTAATTTCAGTATAACTTAGCACACAAGTAGACTACACTGATATACATAATTCTATACATCGGTTTCTAATTTAAATGAACGGTGTTGCCGTGGTTACTAAAAATAGAAATTTTTGTAAAATACTTTTAAAAATGCTACTCCTCCTACAGTTTTAGTCTGATTTCAATATACATGTAACTTCACACACAAGTAGACTACACTAAGATGCATAATTCTGCGTATCGGTTTTTAATTTCAAAACGGTGTTGCCGTGGTTACTAAAAATAGAAATTTCTGAAAATACTTTTAAAATACAACTCCTCCTATAGTTTTGGTCTGATTTCAATATAACTTCACACACAAGTGGACTATACTAACATGCATAATTCTATTAATCATTTTTGAATTTGGATGAACGGTGTTGACGTGGTTACTAAAAATAGAAATTTCTGTAAAATACTTTTAAAATACAACTCCTCCTACAGTTTTGCTCCGATTTCAATATAACTTCGCACACAAGTAGACAACACTACAAGAGGCCCATGGGCCTTATAGGTCACCTGAGCATTATGCAACAACTTTCCAGTTATTGAATTTGATTCATGTTTTAAGCCAGATGCTATGGCATTCACAATTTTGAAAGTGGCACCATTGATCATCATAACAATACACTTAGGAGTTGCTTAGCTTGGTTACTTAATACCTATAGGCAGGGTAGGGGAACAAAACAATGCATTTCAACTCATCAGTAATATTCAGCAATAATCAGTAGTGCCCTTACCACACATGAACCCCTGACCCTTAGGCCTAGATCCACACACTGCACAATTTTTGAAAAGGCCTCCTTGCTTTTCAAAAATATTTGATTAATACCAAGGAGCAGATTTCAAACCATTCATTCATTTTCAGTATATAAGTACAACTCCACCCCCCTATCTATGGTACACCTGACCCTGAAGCCTTGAAATTCACAATTCTGCAAGATTAGGGCCCTTGCTCATCATAACTATATAGGTAGTTCATCTGCCTCATACCCAGAGACAGAGAAGAAGGTTTTCAAAGATTTAATGTATTTTCACTATATAATCAATAGAGCCCCGCCCTAACACCAGAACCCCTGACCCTGGGGCCATAAAATTCACAATTTTGGTAAAGGCTCTCTTGTTCATCACAACTATACACTAAGTTAGTTTATTTTAATACCTAGGAGCAGTGAAGAAGATTTTCAAAGAATTCATGTATTTTCAAAAGTGTAATCAATAGAGCCCCGCCCTAACACTAAAACCCCTGACCCTGAGGCCATAAAATTCATAATTTTGGTAGAGGCACTCTTGCTCATCATAACTATAAACTTAGTTAGTTTATTTAATACCTAGGAGCAGAGGAGAAGATTTTCAAAGAATTCATGTATTTTCACTATATAATCTATAGAGCCCCGCCCTAACACCAGAACCCCTGACCCTGGGGCCATAAAATTCACAATTTTGGTAGAGGCACTCTTGTTCATCACAACTATACACTAAGTTAGTTTATTTAATACCTAGGGGCAGTGAAGAAGATTTTCAAAGAATTCATGTATTTTCAAAAGTGTAATCAATAAAGCCCCGCCCTAACACCAGAACCCCTGACCCTGAGGCCATAAAATTCATAATTTTGGTAGAGGCACTCTTGCTCATCATAACTATAAACTTAGTTAGTTTATTTAATACCTAGGAGCAGAGGAGAAGATTTTCAAAGAATTCATGTATTTTCACTATATAATCTATAGAGCCCTGCCATAACACCAGAACCCCTGACCCTGGGGCCATAAAATTCACAATTTTGGTAGAGGCACTCATCACAACTATGCACTAAGTTAGTTTATGTAATACCTAGGAGCAGAGGAGAAGATTTTCAAAGAATTCATGTATTTTCACTATATAATCAATAGAGCCCTGCCCTAAGACCAGAACCTTTGACCCTGGGGCCATAAAATTCATAATTTTGAAAGAGGCATTCTTGCTCATCATAACTATATACTTAAGTAGTTTAATTAATACCTAGGAGCAGAGGAGAAGATTTTCAAAGAATTCATGTATTTTCACTATATAATCTATAGAGCCCCGCCCTAACACCAGAACCCGTGACCCTGGGGCCATAAAATTAACAATTTGGGTAAAAGCTCTCTTGCTTATCATAAATATGCACTTAGTTAGTTTATTTAATACCTAGGAGCAGAGAAGATTTTCAAAGAATTCATATATTTTTCACTATATAATCTATAGAGCCCCGCCCTAACACCAGAACCCCTGATCATGGGGCCATAAAATTCACAATTTTGGTAGAGGCACTCTTGCTCATCACAACTATACACTTAGTTAGTTTATTTAATACCTAGGAGCAGAGAAGAAGATTTTCAAAGAATTCATGTATTTTCACTATATAATCAATAGAGCCCCGCCCTAACACTAGAACCCCTGACCCTGGGGCCATAAAATTCACAATTTTGGTAGAAGCACTCTAGCTCATCATAACTATGTACTTAGTTGGTTTATTTAATACCCAGGAAAAGAGAAGAAGATTTTGAAAGAATTCGTGTATTTTCACTATATACTTATTTAGCCCCGCCCTAGCACTAGAACCCCTGACCCCAGGGCCATGAATTTCACAATTTTGGTAGAGGACTTAATGCTGATTACAATCATGCAAACGGTTTGACTGCTTGATGTCCAGGAGTAAAGAAGAAGATTTTTAAAGATTGCATTAATTTTAGTGGTTTTGGCCCCACCCCTCAGGCCCCAGGGGGGCAGGGATCATGAAATTCACAATTTTTGTTCCCCTTTACCCAAAGATGCTTTATGCCAAATTTGGTTGAAATTGGTTCAGTGGTTGCAGAGAAGAAGCTGAAAATGTTCAAATGTTAACACACGACGCACGACGACGGACGAAAACGGATAGCAATAGGTCACCTGAGTTTACTCAGGTGACCTAAAAATACATAATTCTGTTTATCGGTTTTTAATTTTGATGAACGGTGTTGCCGTGGTTACTGAAAATATTTTTTTTTTGTAAAACAATTTTAAGATGCTACTCATCCTACAGTTTTGGTCTGATTTCAATATAACTTGGCACACAGGTAGACTACACTAAGATACATAATTCTATAAATCGGTTTTTAATTTCGATGAACGATGTTGCCGTGGTTACTAAAAATAGAAATTTCTGTGAAAGACTTTCAGAATGCTACTCCAAATACAGTTTTATTCTGATTATAATATAATTTGGCATGCAAGTAGACTACACTAAGATACATAGTTATCATAGTTTTGTGTTTTGGATTACGATGAACGATGTTGCAATGGTAACTAAAATTGAAAATTCTGTAAAATTTTATTTAAAAAGGCTACTCTTACAGTTGCTACAAAAAGAGACTTAATCAAGAATCATTATTCTATTAATTGCGTTTGTAAAGTTTATGTCCCAACTGCTGCTTTTCTCTT